>NW_007726824.1:181558-244542 GCF_000696425.1 Galeopterus variegatus
TTCTTCCTTTCCCCCCCCCCCCCCCCCTTACTTTTCAGATCCCTGCCATTTTTAATATTTAATCATTTCTTCCTAGGGATCTTTTTAATCCAGTTTAATCTTTGGATATGAATTGAAGTCGACCAAATTGCTTGCCACAGTCTTGCCTCACTTCTCTATTCAGAACTGTGTGTTGACTCAGTTACAGTAATATAGATTTTCCCACACAGTCTATTTGACACTTGCAAGTCCAGTCTGCACCAACTTCTATTGTATTAAGCAAACAGCCACACTGCACTGGAATTCCACTCATTGTTAACTCTAAATCAACAGGATTTTCTCCAGTTCACCAACAGCCCAACCCATTGTTATCAGAAAACCCTCTCTAGATGAAAACTGAAAGGAATCATATGACCCAGAAAAAAGATTAGCCTTCAGGAAGTTTTAAGGTTTTGCCATTTTTGTCAAGACATCCCCAGAGGGAGTGGAAAATAATAAAGTAAAACCTATTTCTGGAACAAAGCCCATTTCAAAATAGAGTCTGCTAACTTTCAAATTTGCAAGATGGGCCTTCTCAAAATAAAAGGCATAAAACTGGGCTATGGCAAACCCAAAGGGACCAGAAGCAATTCAAAACAAGGGATTTAGTAACTTTTAATTGCCTCATTTTCAATTCAAAAGGGAGTGTAAGTATTGATATTATGCTATAGCTCAATTGCATGTACCAATCAGCTAGTTTGCTGTGACACATGAATCCTCAGAGATTCGTCATTATGCAGGATTTCTGTCATTTCAGATGAATTTTCCACCTTGTTGGAAACAACATGCTGTACTTCCCTGATCTTCTCTTTTTCTGTGCTTCTATCTGGGGAGACTGATTTAAATTATACCATTCTGAAAAAAAAAAGGCTGGATAGGAAACAAACCCAGTATCTTCTATATTTGAAAAGGCATGGTGTAAAAAGCTTGTTCCAAAGGAATATGACATTTGTTTATCAGAAGGAATACAAAAGTTCTACAACCTAAGATTGGAATTTAGGCAAAACTGTAAAAGCTGACTTACAAAAATTAGAAAATAGATAAATAGAGCTAGCAAATGATTTGCCAGGATTTATGCCCCAGTACCAGCTGCTAGGATATCAAACCAATTCCAGAGATTCTGGTCCCTAGGATACCACTCTAACCAGCAAGCTTTGTTGAAACAGAGACAAGTGTGTGTCCTTCTGGTCCAGGACATTTTGCAGTACTTCATGGAAAGGGGAGGCACGCAGCACTAACATCCTTTATTTAGAATCATTAGGAATAACCAAAATATTCCATATTTGTCTACTTACATATTAATTATGTATCACTGCATAATAAAGTGCCCCAAAATGTAGTGGCATTAATCAATAACAGCCATTTATTATTTCACTGTGGTAGCCAACTTCCAAGATGGCCCAAAGAGGTTCTCAAATCCTGGTTTTCACATCTTTCTACAGTTCCCTCCTATGCTGAACAGAACTAACCTCTGCATCCAATAGGATATTGTGGAAAAGACAAAGTGTGTCTCCTAAGGCTAGATCATAAAAACATTGTGATTTCTACATTGTCCCCTTTCTTAGATTACTTGCCTGGGAAAAGTCAGCTGCCATATTGTGAGGACACTCAAGTAGCCTGAGGAGAGATCCACAGGGAAGAAATTGGGATTTCCTGACAACAGTAGGTGATAAACCAGGGTCTCCTTAACAACCACATGAGGGAGCCACCTTGGAAGCAGATCTCCCACCTCCAGTCAGGCCTTCAGATGATAATAGCCCCAACCAATATCTTAACTGTGACCTCATGAGGAACCCTGAGCCAGTAACACCCAGCTGACCCACTCATGAACCCCTGCTTTTCAGAACCTGAAAAAAATAAATGTATGTTTCTTTAAGCCACTAAGTTTGGGGATAATTAGTTTTGCACCAATAAAAAACTAAAACAGTGGGCTGCGAATCTGAGAGTGGCTTATCTGAGTGGTTCTAACTCAGGCTTTCTAGAAAGGTTACAATCAAATTGTTGGCCAGGGCTGCATAATTTGAAGACCTAACTGATGGATTTCCTTTCAATTTGGCTTGACACATGGCTGGCAAGTTGTTATTGGCCGTGGATAGGAAGCCTCAGGTTTTTTTCCAGAGGTCCACACAGTCTACCTGAGTGTCCTCACAACATATAGGTCTGCTTCCCCCAGACTGAGTGATCTGAGAAAGGGACAAAGGAAGAATTAATAATGCCCTTTATGACTGTGATGGTTAATTTTATACGTCAACTTGAAACTGGGCTAAAAAATGCCCAGATAGCTGGTAAAACATTAATTCTGGGTGTTTCTGTGAAGGTGTTTCCAGAAGAGATGAGTATTTGAATCAGTAGCTTGAGTAAAGAAGATCATCCTCTCCATACGGGTGGGCATTGTCCCATACATTGAGGGGCCAAACAGAATCAAAAAAGGGAGGAATGGTTAATTTGTTCTCACTCTTTGAGCCAAGGCATCTATATTTCTCCTGTTTTTGACCATCAGTGCTCCTGGTTCTCAGGCCTTTGGACTTGGACTGAATTACATCACTGGCTTTTCCACTTCTCCAGCTTGCAGATGGCAGATCATGAACTTCTTGGCCTCCATAATCACATCAGCCAATTCTGATAATAAATCTCTCTCTTTCTCATATATATGAAGTATATATATGTACTGTATATAGATATACAGATCGATAAATAGATAGACAGGTAGGTAGACAGGCATATATATATATATACAGTCAGCCCTCCATATCTGTGGGCTCTGCACCTATGGATTCAATCAACTGCGTTTCAAAAATATTTTGGAAAAAAAAAAAAATGCACGTGTACTTAACATGTACAGACTTTTTTCGATGTCATTATTTCCTTAAAAATACTGTAAAACAACTATTTCCATAGCATTTACATTGTATTACGTATTATAAGTAATCTAGAGATGATTTAAGTGCACAGGAGGATGTATCAGGGTTAGACATAAATACTGTGCATTTTATGTCAGAGACTTGAGCATCTGTGGATTTTGGTATCCGCAGGAGGTCCTGGAGCCAATCCATCATGGATAATGAGGAAAAACTGTACATATAGATCTCTCTGTCTCTCTCTCCTCACATATGTATATCTATCTATCTATCTATCTATCTATATCTATATCTATATATATCCTGTTGGTTCTGTTTTTCTAGAGAATCATGACTAATACAGATTTTGGTACTGAGAGCAATTCTAGAGGAACAGAATTTTTTAAATGAGTTTTCTGAATTGGTTTTAGGGTTTCTACTTTTCTCTCTATTCTGACTAGACTTAAAGATGCTAATGACTCTACTTCCAGTAGTCAAGAGAGCACTGACAGTCCATGGTGTGAACTGTTCATAGAGGCATGTGAAACATCTGCATTACATACAACTAATCAAGCACTTACAACAAGCAACGAGCTAAGTGACTATGTATATAATACTTTGGGGCATTTTTTAAAAAACTAAAGAATACGGTGATGTTTGTCAGTTGTTCCTAGTGACATTGGACAAAGTGGTGCAATCAAAGGGTGAGGACAACTGGTGAGGGACAGCACTGCTAATCTCAGAAGCCTCATTGTTTGAAGGGTCCTCTGAGGTACACATTAGATATTTCTGATGTCTTAACAAAAGAGTTTGTTAAGCCATACCCTTGACTAGTTTTTCATACCATGTTCTCTGACAATGCTCTGGATTTGATATTTGCCCTGGAGCTATTTTTAGCTTTAGCTTCATTTGCTATCTGTAAGGTCTGGGATTTTCAAAACCAGCAATTCCCACCTTCCTTATGCTTCATAGACCTTCCTTTAATTTATCTCTCTCTCTCTTTTAGTTTATTTTTTTTCCATTTTACTGTAAGCAGCAAATAGAAGCTAGGTGATCCCTAAACAAGTCTGCCTGGAAATCGTATTAGGTGGACACTCAGGTTCATTAGGCACATTTTGCACTTTCGACAATGGTTTCACCAGTGGACTGACCAGAGCAGGTGTCTTGTCCAGGAAAAGTCCAGTGCACGTTTACCTTGCCAGTGACCTGGTCTCACAAGCACTAGGAAAGGATGTTGATCCATGAAAGAAAGGAAACTTGCTTGTAAAAGTTTATAAAATAAAGTTATTTTCATGCCCGGAGAAGAGGGAGAAGTAGGTATGGTGTTTGGAGTCAATATTTAAAATTGTCTGTGCAATACCAACTAATTAAAATATTATACTTTACAATTTCCAAAGCACTTTCACAGAATTCTTATGTTAATACACAGTATTTATTTTGAGATAGTCATGGTGGATTACTGGATAGGTTAGTATTTAAGTAGACAATTATTTGCCAGAGGAAAGAAATTGGAGCTGACCAATATTTTATGAATATGAATATTAGAGAACATCTAAAAATAGAGCAATATGCCTATGCATTCCATAAATAAGAGCTATTTCAATCAGTACACATTGAGTGTGTTCTTCCAGGAACCTGAAATCTCATGAAGAAGGCAGCACTATGTACAACTGTCTGTAACACAAAGCAAAACATCATCACATTCATTACAGCCGAACTGATACAGGCTGTGCAAGGCTACAGTAGGGAAATATTCATTTTAACCACTAGGACTGGGTTATTTCCCAGAGTCCTCAATCTTGGATGATGAATAGAATTTTCTTTCAGGAGAAGAGAGAGGACAATCTAGGAAAAGAAAACAAGTTGAGCAAAGGGGTTGGCGGTAGTAGTGAGTGCAGTGCTCGGTGTCGTGGGCATGAAGACCCGCAAGGACTGGAAGGACATGTGGGAGGCAGGTGCAGAGCAGGTGAGAAATGAGGTCAGGGCTCGGCTGAGACTGGGTCGAGGGTGGGGTGAGTGAGGGGGTTTCCGGACCCCTGGCCAACTAACATGGACTTTGTTGAAGGCAAAGACAACTGTGGCAGATTTTTTTCAGGAAAACGAGGCACTAGGTCTGTGTTTCATGAAGCATTATTATTAATTATCCCCTATCCAATTTAATATTATACATGTACCTTTATTGGTCTTGGAAGCAAATTAACATCTTAAATACTTGCTGTGAGAACTTAGCATATTGATGCACTATGTATTTTTTTTTTAAAGACAAAAAGCTAAAATGACTTTGATCAAAAAATGAAGAAAAATATTTGGAATTGTTTACAAGTGGAAGGACTCTTTAAATCCCTCCCCTTAATTACGGTAACAATAAAGATAACAACAAAGAATTAGCTCGTTCTCTTAACTGCATACAAAGAAGAAAATAATCATGGCTCCAGATTCAATACAACAACAGAGTGGATTTTTTAAAGGGATCTTCCATGTCCCCTCTGTTTAGAGTTCACCTCCTTCTTCTGAGATTTAAAAAAGTATAACGTGCCTTATCAAATATAAAATATGCCAGAAAAATTAAAATGAATTCCGTTTTCTTTCTCCTTTGATTTTCATTTTTCTCCCTGAACTTGACCCATGTGGAGCAGGTTCCACAGGCTTCCCGGATGGCACAGCATGTTCAAGCCCAGTGCGGGATACAGCGGAGACTTGGACTGTCCCCATGGCAGCAGTGCTTTCCCTGATTCTAAGATGCTGGGGCTCATGAAAGGAAGGAATCACTTCCTTGAGCATTGCCCTTTTTTATTTATTTTTTTGGTGGGGCTTAAATTGAAAATATGTGTGTGTATATATGTATACATATATATGTGTGTATATAAGTAGTTTTACTGAAGTTCAATTAAAACATGAAGCAGAAAACTCTGGAATCGAACTAATTTTTTAACCAGTGTTCCCAAGGTACTTGTGGTTGCATGATTAATGGCTGGGTGTGGGGAGGTTATACGGATGTGCACTGAGGGGTGGGCAGTGCAGCTAAAATAAGCAAGTGAGTGAAAAGAGTAAGATCAGCCCGGAAAGCAGGCTACAGAAGAAGAATAAAATCTTTAAAAAAGAAAAAAGGTAGTTTAAAGAATGTAACCAAACACAGGATATGACGTAGCCTATATTGATTACAAAAAGATGGGAAATGGGAGAACTGTTAGTTTATTTTTTAATTACTCTTTGAATGCACTGTGGTCAAACTGTAGAATGGGAAATAAAATGTAAAATATAGGAATAAAACAGGGGAAACACATAATAACTTGTTCTTTTTTCTAAATATTGTCATCTGTTTTTTAATTGAGATTATATGCAAATCGCTCATGCCATGTTTAAAATGTAATAAAAAATAAATCCTCTCTGCATCCGCTACCTCAAGTTTAAGTCTACTACTTTGGCATCAAAAATAAGACCTTGGCAATGGGTCAAATTTAAACTTTTAAATCTCTAGAAAGATGAAAATTTAAATTTCTCACTCAATTCCTTCCATTTCATAAGTTGGCAATATTGCACCTTTTCACACATAAATATGCATAAGAGTGGTATGGAAAGAAAAACAGTGTCCGAGGAACTAGACGAGCTCCTTTTACCTCTTGTGTAATTAAGGCCACGGGGTAAGGCTGGGGGAGACACGTCCAGTGAAAGCTGAGTTTTAAAAAAGGGAGAAAACAAGCCAAGAAAATTAGGAAATATTAATGCACATATTATTTCCTGACCTCTGCTCTGTGTTGATTACTAAAGAAAAGGGACTTCCAAAAATATAGGATTTTTCTTCCCTCCGAGGATTTCATCCGAGGGAAAAAGGAGACAGAAGGGCACATTTGCTGCGGAAGCTGTGGGCTGCTCTCTGCATCCTGGGGACCGTCACTTCTCTCCGATGGAGCTGTTTCTCTGTTGGTTACATCAGCATTTGCTACTGTCTTCAGCAACTCTCACAGGCAGCCAGGAGATGCTGAGTTATTATTGTTCTCACTAAATCAGCTCCCTTGCATCCCAGGCATTCTGTGTTGCTGCAAGAGATACCCTGGGGGGCCAAGAGAGAATTTAGCTCATTTCTTCGGGGGTATTCCACAGCTTTCCAGAAGGGAGTGGAAGAGAGACATCTAACAGCCACTGAGCAGTCTCTGCTCCCCCCCGTAAACTGTTACTGGAGTGACACTTCTAGGACAGCAGGGCTGCTCGACAGTGGCCTGCCTGCTGGAACGCATGAGCTCCGGGGTCCTTGCATCGCATGCTGGGCTGTGAGTCCTCTCACTGAAAGCACAGATGGCGGTGTTTCAAGCCATCGCTTCCAGTGGGAAGGTAGATGTGAAAGCAGACAAGGAAAAGAGCCTGGGGAAAACCACCAGCGAGGGAGAGGAACCGTGTGAGCTCAAATGAAATATGAAGGAAAACAGGTTCACACTGGAAGTGTTCTGTAGACCAGCTAGTGCAAAGAACGAATCATTATGGAAGCTGTATTGCCAGCATTTTCAGTCCAAAAGGAGAACAGTAGTACTGTTTCCTTTCTGAAATGCATCTCACTGCAAGCTGCTAGATAACAGATCATCTTCACTAGGCCATACACCGACAGGATTCAACTATTGAATCTCGTCTCTATAATTTTTCCCAGAAAGTTCTTTTCACCATCTAGCTGAACAGTACAAGGTACATGAAAATATTAAAAAGATAATTACACTGATAAGCCAATCCTTAGGAGGGATTCTTCATGCCTTCGCTATGGAAACTAGCTAGAGAGTATTTTTTTTTTTTTATTTTATTGGATTTTAAAAGCAACTTAGAGAACGGAAGCAGTGCTTAAAGTTTACTTCAATATAAAAGGCAGAATGTGGGATTGCTGGGTTATATGGTGGCACAAGTGTGTACATATGTCCAAACCCACTAACTGTACCTGTTAATTATGTGCAGTTTTTGTATACCCATTAAAACTCAATAAAACGTGGAAAGAAAGAGAAAAGGCAGAATGTGGAGAAAAAAGGGGGAAATGAACTGATTTGAATATATTTCCTGCAAAAACTGCAATATCATATGATATAACCAAATATTTGTTCTGATTTCGTCTGAGGCTTTGAAATGGATGAGGACATGGTTAATGCTATTCTGGTGCTTGAGAACAGCTAAGGTATGTTTTATTTGAGATGATATTCCTATTTAGTGTGATATCTTTTCATGAAACGTGTTCCTGAAGGTAGATCCCAGGATAAGCCGCAGTATCTCAGAATGAATTGTGTACTTAATGGCAGCAATTCAAACCTCTGTAAATATCAACCAGATGATTTCTCCTAGATATAGCAGCACAAGACAAAGTCCATGCAAATAATGATAATGAAAGACCGGTTCCTGGTGAGGATCTATCCTCTGTCTATTTGAGAAGTACATGCAGTCGTTTTTGTAAACAGAAATGAAGGCCTAACACTTGAGCCAACAAATGTATGTTGGCAGTTACAAATATTGCACTGAAAAACAACACCAAGATGGGAAACATAAAGTGGCTTTATCTCAGGAGATTAGTTCTGGAAGCACAGGATGTCCTTGAAAAGAGCAAAGAGCTAAGGATATATTTGGAATATGTTATATTGCTAATCAATAATAGGAAAGTCATAAAAACATAGATACTTTACAAGTGTGATACACTGTCTCTAACTTCTACCACTCACCACTTAATCTCAACAACACCAAAAGAATAAAATAAATAAATTTACATTCACATTAACATAAATATCTAGGCATCTTTTTTTAATCTCCCCACAGTGGTAGCCCCAAGACAGATAAAACTGTAAAATACATACATTGATATTAGCAACAACTATTCTAGAATGGAATATATTTGTGTTTTAATGGCCACATTTTGAGTGACTTTACCTCCTTCTCTCTTCACTCTCTTCCCTGAACATGCCAAGTCCAGTCCCCACCCCACCCCCAGGACCTTTGCACATGCTGCTTCCTCTGACTAGAACACCCTCTCTCCAGACGTCTGCACAACTCCCTCCCTCAGTTCCCCATGTCCTGCATAAATCCCTCTGATTAGAGGCTCTCCTGAGTCACTCAACAAAATCGCAGCTATTCTCTGCTCCCTGCAATACTCCCTTTTCCTCTTTACATTTATTGTTCTCCAAATATCTGTTACCATCTGACAGACTATATATATTGTTTTGTTTATTGTTTTTTCTACCCACCAAAATGTAAGCTCCTGAGGGATGTCTGTTTGTTTAGTGCTGTATTTCCAGTTCCTGGAACACTTTCTTTCACATGGTATGGTCTCTATAATTATTTGCTGAATAATTGATTGTAACTCTGCTAAACTGCGTGTTTTCTGGTCTCTCCACACTACTGCGAACATGGTCATCTTTCTAAAGCATGGATTGATTATATCACCGGCTATCTTGCTTTAAAACCTTCTGAAGCAGCGAAGTGAGTACCTTAAGAGGCTACCTGCAGAAGATAAAGTCTAAATCCCTTAAGCTGTTTTACAATGTTTTTAATAATCTGAATCCTGGATAAATCTTCAGTTCAATTTCTCACTACTTTACCTATCATGCGCCAAAAGCATGAATTTTGGAACTTAATTTATTCTGTTTAAACTTTGGTTTCATCACTTATGACCTGTGTGTCCATAACATCTCTGCAATTGTTTCCATTTGTAAAATTAGGGTGTTAATAGAGTCCATCTCGTAGATTGTTTTTTGAGAATTAAGTGTGTTAGCATATGTAAAATGCTTAGGGAAAACAAGAAAAAAAACAACTTGATATACACCTACAGGGTGATTCAGCAGGTATATTCCCAGGAATTACCAAAAAGAAATGAAAGCATAAATTCACAAAAAGACTTGTACAAAAATGTTCATAAAAGCTTTATTCATTATACTCTCAAACTGGAAAGAGCCCAGATGTCCATCAGTAAGAGAACAGGCAAACAGTCTGTGGTATATCCATACAATGGAATACTATTGAGCAATGAAAAGGAATGAGCTGTTGAGATACAGGGAATGACATGCGTGAATCTCAAAGCCATCATGCTGAGTGACAGAAGCACTGCACAAAAGCAAACATACCTGCTGTGTTGATATGAAATTCTGAAGGGTGGAAAAATAATCAGTGGGGGAGGGTTAGAAAATATAAGAGTGCTTGCCCCAGGATAGTGGGCTGAAGATTGACTGGGAAAGGCTTGTGGAACGTTCTGGGGCTATGTAATGTTCCACATATTGGTAGTGCACTGGGTTCCACAGGTGTAAGCTTTTGCTGAAATTTGGAGAATATACACTAATGATTTGTGCATTTCATTTTATGTAAATTGTACATCAAAAGAATATAAATAAATATTAAAATATAACTTGTGATATTTCTGCTTTTGTATTTTGGGGTATTTGTACTATTACCTGCAATTTACTTTGAAATGCATCAAAAACATACAGTTATTAGTTGCTGGATAGAAGGATGGAAAAGTGGATAGGCATGATAAAGAAAGTTTAGTTAAATGTTAATGATAGAATTTAAATGGTGGGTATATGGATAAAAAATTCCTCCAACTCTGTTGTATCTGAACATTTTTATAATAGTATGTTAAAAAATGCAGAAGTTGTCTAGCAAGAATGTTAATTTAGGTTATCATCATGCAAAATAATTTCACATTTATAATTTCCCATAAAAAAAATCCACACAAGTTCCCTTGAGTTCTTCAAAACTCAGTATTATATATTACCTGACAATTATTGACAGATTTACCTTACACTAGCACTAATCACATTTTCCTTCATTGACCAATTTTATAGAACAAAAGTTAAATGAGCCCAGTCTTTTGCAATTAATTTTTATAGCATCATTGATTAGATTTCCCCAAATAATTTATTTCTCACTTCATACCCTAGAAGGTAATCCCATTAAATATCATGGTGTAACATTTTAAACCTGACTGCCTTACCGTCCCATTGAAAGATTTACATAAGTCTGAGACAAGAGCTCTTTCTGCTTAATGATCTGCTTGGAAAAGCAACAGAAATATAGAAGGTAGGAATAATCAATCTATAAAATGTTATATATCTCCTAAGAGTTGTCTAAGTAATCAAAGATTTCCTGGTGTAGATCATTATATATTGCAGTGACTCCAGTTAACTAAACACTTAAATATATGTTTCTCTTGAATTTAACATTACCTCTGAGCAGCTGGGATAGTAAACCATTTTGTGTGGCCCATTCAAATATACAGCCTAATTATCTAATTCAGTCAGTAAATAAAATAAAGCATTTGCCTGCAGCCTACAGGGCACCAGCTCTACTCTCTTGGAGGTTACAGGAGGCACAGATACAGCCCTTAACCTTAGAGAGTTTCCCTTTCAAGACATTTAAAGACACAGTGAAAAAACTAAAAGGAAGACCCTACTCCAAAGGACGTTTCTGGCTAGCAGAGGGAAAATGCAAAGATATAATGGAAATACAAACAGAATACAACGGCATAAGAAAATGTAACACATATAAAAATAAAGTATTCCAAAGTACCTCTCCTTTATTATGCCAATTATGATTTACAGAGGTAAGTTTAGATTCTTAGTGAATACTAATTTCAGAGTAATAGTTTAATAATGAATCTAGAGAAAAGTGAATAAATATTTTTTCATCCTACATTGGACGAAGTCATTATTGAACACTTAGATTTTTGGGGCACTTTGTTAAATTGTCTTCCACGAGTAGTAGCAAAATTCTCACAAAAACTTTATGAGATAGATGCTATTTTCCCCATATTGTACTGATAAGAAAATTGAGGTTTAGGGGTTACGGTTTTTTTGCTCCAATCTATATGACTAGAAGGACAGAGAGGTTGGAACCAATGAATGGTGATTCTACAGAGCACTTCCAAAAGTCATGGAAAGTTTTGCATCATCTTTCAGTTCTTTTTCCAGGCTTCTTGCAGTGTCCCGGTATAGTCCCCAAGCTGAGCCGCTCCCGTAGCAGCCCCTCTAATATGCTAGAATAGCACGACTCACCACAGAAACAAGTCCCAAAGTCAGGAATAGGTTAAATTTAAAAAGAAAAAAATCTCATGTAGTATTTTTCCAAGTATTGCTACATATTCTAAAACATCTCTAAAAATAAGTGGTCTATACTAGACTCAAAGAATTTTAGATCCCATGACATTATGAGAAAAACTGTGGAGAACAAAAGTATTTTGGAGAATTTAAAGAATGGTAAACCAAACATTCTTAGGCAAACTTTCCCCATTTAATTTGGGAGTCAGGAAAAAAGAGGTAGCATCACAAACGCCATCCAGCACTCTCCCCTCCATGGATAAACACTGATATTTAGTGAGTGCTTACTGTGTACCAGATGCTGATTAGCCCACCATATGTACTGCTCCATACTTTGCAGCTGAGGAAAAGAGGTATACACTGGCAAGGGGACTGTCCCAGGTCCTTCTGTTGGTGGAACTGGTCTCACACCCAGATTCTATCTATTCCTGAGTCCTCCCTCACTTCAGTTTGAATACACTGCCTGGTCCCAACACAGTCTGCACTTTTTGACCTTGTCCTGTGTGGGGACAGTATTTTCCTTAAATAGTGTATAAGATATTTATTGGCTGTGACTTCATGTCTTATTCTCAAATCTCTTGGGGAAGAGTACGTATCACTTCATTTCTGTATTTCTGATGTGACATTGCCTTTCTTTTTCAGGTCTTCGGATGAAATCTGAGAAAGATACATATATTTTATTCGTAGCTTTTCTCTTTTTCTGCATGGAGGATTAGTTTGTAGAGTAGTTGACCTTAGTTGTAGACATTTTAAGGAGACAGATTTTTGAGACAGAACAATGTATACAATGGTCACTTTATCCTTTCATTTTTGACAACAATTGAATCTCCTAGGTATCCCTACCTATATATTGATATATGCACATATAGATAAATATACACCTACATGTATGGTTATATTAGGTATGCATATAAATGACTATGTCTGTGTGTCTATGTCAGGTGT
This sequence comes from Galeopterus variegatus, assembly GCF_000696425.1. Taxonomy (NCBI): domain Eukaryota; kingdom Metazoa; phylum Chordata; class Mammalia; order Dermoptera; family Cynocephalidae; genus Galeopterus; species Galeopterus variegatus. The sequence continues at coordinate 194,406 of NW_007726824.1, forward strand.
ACACCTATATACATAGACATATGTTACACATATATGAATATAGATGGATGACAGAGAGAAGTAAAGATTTTTTAAAGGGTAGATAGGGGAAGTATGTACTCACTTTCTATAATGAATTATTTTTTCTTCAAAATTAACTGATTTTTATCTTAGCCAGTTAGCAGTGTAGATGTGTGTTCATTGCTTTTTGGGTTTAGGTAGTTTCAAACTTGGGGAATTATACACACACACACACACACACAGACACACACACACACACACAAGGGGTCTTCAAAAAGTTCATGGAAAGATTTGTATTATCTTTCAATTCTAGTTTGTTACAAACTTTTTGAAGTACCCTCATATATATACATACACCTTCGATGGCCACAAGCTGTATGACCAACTTTGCTCGGCCACCTTGTTCTATTTGTTATAACAGAAAGCTTCACCAGGTGAGGGGCAATAACTATGCTTCAACCCTTGATGATCTTCAGATCCACCACTCAAAGGTCCTTCTGACTAACATCCTTATATTATAAAAACTGGGCTAAAATTTCTCTTAAGTCCAACTCAGAGGCTTTATGTGCAGTCCATGGCATGTCTTTAAATACAAAATAAGCAAATAAAATTTTAAACTCTGTGCTATAATATTCTCTATAGAACTGTCTAAACTATAAATTTCCATATTTAATAATTTAACAAAAATACCTCAATTTTATTTTTTTAATTTTTTCTTGATAGAGACACAAAGCTCATGCATCTTTAAAACCTTTGAAAAGAAATCATATAAAAATAATTATAATCTATAATGCAGAGCTTTGTTTTTCACTGAAGTAATAAATTAAACATTCTTCTTTGAGATTTCTTTACTGTGCAAAATAAGATTGGTTAGGTCAAACTGTTCTTTCTACCATTTTTTGACTTGCTAGTCAGAGATATTAACATTTCCAAAGAAAATTGGAATATGTAACAGTGTTTAAAGAAAGATCGGGAATAATCAATCTAAAATTAGACTTTGATTATGTTGTCTCCCCTTTCTTGATTCCTGTGAGATTTCTATCCATGAAGTAATGGTGTGTTAAAGGAAAGGAAAGCAATATATATTCAAGAACATGTTTTTTTAGTCTGATCATCTTACCAAGGAAAGAAAAGAACAGGCTAGCACATAGCCCAGATGCTCTCAGGAGAGGTGCTTCAATGTTTTTTCCTCTTCTCCATATTTCAATCTCTTTGCATCATGGCTTCAGTCTTTGTTCGATGCACAGGCTGCTCAGTTTCATTCTAGATCCTTCTGTGGTCACAAACAAGTCAGCACTCTGCAGACTTTTCCTTTCATGCCTGCATCCTCTGACTTTTACACATATGCTGCTATCAAAAGCATGTCCTTCTAATTTCAGCCATTCGACATACAAGGAGTCTTCAAAAGTTTATGAAAAACGACTATGCTGAAAAAGCTATCCATGGATTGCAACAGTTTTTTGCACCAAAATAAACTTGTACTAAGCTGTCATAACACGTTTGAATAAGATCTAGCTAGAGGCACTAAGACGTGAATTTGAAAAGAGTCCCTATCACAGCAATGTGAATTCTGTTAAAATTGAAGCAAGAACAAACATCAAACTTTTGGTGAAGCTTGGTTGGAAGAATGGTGAAATCACTGATGCTTTGTGAAAAGTTTATGGGGACAATGCCCCAAAGAAATTAGCAGTAAAAATGGATAACTAATTTTAAGAAGAGAAGATATAATAACGAAGATGAAACCTGCAGCAGCAAACTATCCATATCAATTTGCAAGAAAAAATTAACTGTATTCATGCCCTAAGTGAACAGTATGGATGATTAACAGCAGAAACAATAGCCAGCACCATAGACATCTCAACTGGTTCAGCTTATTCAATTCTGACTGAAAAACTACCAAATTATAATTGAGCAAACTTTCCTCTGGATGGTTGTCAAAACTGTTGCTCCCAGATGAGCTGCAGATAAGAGCAGCGCTTTCAATGAAAATTTTCTGTTTTCTTTCTGGCAGCTGGCCCATATGGGGATCAGAACCTGTGTCTGGATTATAAGGCTGCACTCTAACCAAATGAGCTAATTGGCCAGCCCCCAGTGAAAATTTTCAACAACTAGGATTAAGACTCTGAAATATTTTTTTGAAGAATTGTAACAGGAGATGAAACCTGGCTTTACTAGTACAAACCTGAAGACAAAGCAGCACAATCACAGCAAAGGCTACCAAGAGGTGGAAGTGGTCCAGTTAAAGCAAAATCAGACTGGTCAAGAACAAAGGTCATCACAACAGTTTTTTTGGATACTCCAAGCATTTCACTTGCTGACTTTCTGAGAGGGCCAAAGAACAATACCATCTGCTTATTATGAGAGTGTTTTGAGAAAGTTAGCCAAAGCTTTAGCAGAAAAATGCCCAGGAAAGCTTCACCAGAGAGTCCTTCCCCACCATGATAATACTCCCATTTTTTCCTCTCATCAAAAAAGGTCTACTTTGTGAGTTTCAACAGGAAATCACTAGGCAGCCATCTTACAGTCCTGATTTGGCTACCTCTGACTTCTTTTTGTTTCTTAATCTTAAAAAAGATTTAGAGGGCAACCATTTTTCTTCAGTTAATAATGTAAAAAAGGCTGCATTGACATAGAACTCTCAGTTCTTTAGGGCTGAACTAAATGCTGGTGTCATTGCTTTCAAAAGTGTCTAGAATTTGGTGGAGCTTATGTTGAGAAATAAAATTTATGGGTTTTTAAAAATTTTATCTTTTAATTTTATTTTTCCATGAACTTTTAAAAGTCCTTTTGCTTTCTATTTCTACCATTGCAATATAATACACAAAATAGCATTATGGACACACACACATGCACAAAGTCCATTACAAAGTGTGTTTCCAAGGCCTGTTGCTTAAAACATTTTTTTCTCTTCTTTTGATACCCAAAAAAAAAAAAGTCCCTCCTGTTCAGATCCTAGTTAGCTAATTCCCTTCAAGACCTATGCTATTGACAGCAGTATTTGTTGAACAGTATGCATGTTCTATAATGAATACAGATAATGATGATCACTGTTAACTTTTTTTCCAGAGTTGACCCTTCCATTAAATAAATATTTTCCACATGGCTTACTTAGGGACATCCTCCCTTACTCTGTTTCATCTTCACCACTTGCTAGTTAGTGCCCGTGTAGATATAAACATGAGATCATCACAATGACAGCAGAAAACCATGAGCCCTTCAAATCTTCCAGACTGTAGGAGCTCATGCCCAGAGAAAAAAGAAAGTATTAATCAATCTTGTTTAAAAGGCTGTGTTTGCTGAAGGTAGGATCTCTGCAATGGCTGAAGTGAGTATCCACACCCCCAGTGTGCACTGCAGAGACAGCTCTCAGCACCTTCACCTCGCATTCCATTTTCTTGTGGCATTTTAAACCCCCCAAAAGGAAGATTCTTCGCTTGGAGCAAAGTGATGGATTTTCAGTAATAGACATTTCCCATGAATCAGTCTTCCAAAGGATTCTAAAAATCCAAAGAGTAATTGAAAAAAAAATGATATTTACTAATGTGATATTACTTTAAGAAGTAAGAGAAAGATTTCCTTTTTCGGGGCTGTGACAGGGATAAATCATGGAATGGTTATACCATATGACAATCTAATTGCTTTTTTCTTGAATTTAAATAATTATATGATAGATAAATTTGCATTAATTCATGTATTTGTAGAATATATGTTCATTCTAGTTCATTATTTTTAATTTAAGTTTAATCAAAGGTTTGTAGATGTTTAAGTTACTAATTTGATTAACTTTTTTTTTGTCTGTCATCTCACTTATTTTACTCAAATGTGTGTTCAATATATATTTTTGACATTGATTATGCTTGGCAAAATTTCCAGATGCTCATGCTATGCTGTCATGCCAAAGTAACCCCTAATTTTATTTCAGTCTACGACCATACCTTTACTACAAAGTTTTTAAAAGATATAGTCTTATAATCAAAGCGCTGATGTTTTATTTTTTAAAAAAAAATAAGTTCACATATACAGTCTAACTTTTTTAAACAGTAACATTGTATTAGGTTGTTTCAGGAATTCAGTGAGTTAAATTTTTCCCTGAAATATGGGCACCCTGATGATAAAGTTAATTTAAAAAATTGAAAGAGAATTTGTATTTTCTGCATATTGTCTATTTAAGAATTGAAGAAGGGGAACAAACTCACTAAGCATTTTTTACAATGCAATTAAAATGAAAAGATAACATTTTCACCTAACAAACTGGCAAAAATGGAAAAAGAGGAACCAGGCCCAGCACGGCCCGGAGCCGTCCTCTTTCTCCTGCTGGTGGGGTTGTGATCACAGGGCAGCTCACAAATGCATGAAAAGCCTTTAAAATATACATAAGCTTTGATGCAAATGATTTTATTTTTAGGAATCTAATCAACAGAAATGACTAGAAATGTTGAAAAGTTGTGCATACAAAGATGTTTATGCTGACTCGTTTGTAATAGCTAAAGTAAACAGCATACATACTTGAAAATGAGGATTTAAAGAAATATCTATGAAGGAATACTTAGCCATTTAAAATAAAGATGCAGATAAATATTTGTTGGCCTGGAAAGACATTCACAATATTTTGCTAAGCAAAAGGGATGGGCAACATATAACATAATCCCAATCTTTATTAATTTAAATATTATATCATAAATGCATGGGAAAAAAAGATCAGAAAAGATATATCCCAAAATGTTAACGTCACTTATATCTGACTTGTGAGGCAATGGCAGATTTAATTTGTTTTTTGTTTTATCTTTGCTTTATATTTTTAATTTATGTTTTGTATTTTCTTCAGAGAACACGTGTTATTTTAATAGTTAAAATAGTATAAAATTATTTAACTGGAAAAATGCTTCATAGACATTACTTCTTTTTTTTTTTTTTTTCCTTTTTGTCTTTTTTCGTGACTGGCAACGGATCGCAACCCTCAGTGTCGCGCCCATACCAGACCGGGACCGGCAATGGGATTGCAACCCTCAGTGTTGCGCCCGCACCTTGCTCAGCCAGTGAGCGGGAACTGGTCTGTATGTGGGATCCGAACTCTCGGCGGGAGCGCCGCCGCGCTCCCAAGCGGCGCACTACAGCAGTGCGCCACCGGGCCGGCCCCGACATTACTTATTTCTGCACCGTGCTTTCTCTACTGCACTCAGTGGTTAGACAGGAGGACTGCTGCCTGCCTTGCCCTCCACTCCACGTTGCCCTGCACAGAAGGGTTGGCAGATCCACTTGGCTATGCCCCATGGCCACTGGCTTCCTGAGGGAGGTTGCTGTACGTCCAAACATCATGCTCATAGATGTGCTGTCCTCTCTTCCTCTTCTCACTTCCTTTGCCAAGTCTCCCTCCCGTGCCTCAGGCCCGCCTGCTTTCTCTGTCCTCGTTCTGGTGTCTGTGTTTATCCCCTTCTACTCCTACACCCCCAGAATACATCAGCCTTCAGGAGAGCAGTAGGATCCTGAAATTGGGTATGGCTTAGTGTAGGGAGGAGTTTGGGGGCTTTAGGTTGAGCAACACTCTCCAGCCACGTGTACCAAAGCACTCTGCAGACTGTGTGCACCAGCCCAGTGAATAACAGGGTGGTAGACCGAATTTCGTTTTTCTCCTTTTGTATCCTTCTGCCTGTAACTTCCTCAGGATCCCCCCAGGGAGGGGTCGCTGGGATCTGAGGTAGAAAGCAGGCATTCCTCAGGCCCTGAATCAAATACCTTTGAATAATACTAAGATTTTGCCCCCACCCAGGCTGGCTGCATGAGCCCTTGTTCTGGCTTGTCACTCAGGGCCCTGCCTTTGGAAGGGTCCCGTCTTTGGTTTAATGCTCTGCTGCTGCTATCTTGAAATCCTCAACAATTTTTCAACAAAAGACACTGGGCGCCACAAATTACGCAGCTGGTTTTGGCCCTTGCCCCAAACACTGAATTTCCTTTCTGATAAAAATGGCAAAGTTAAAATTCGCCTACAAATTCATTTTGCATATTGGGGAAAAGAACATAGGAATGTATCTTTCCTTTCGAGTTAGCTATTAATATGAATAATAGTAAAAAGAACTATCTTCCTTTCCCAGAAAATACCTGAGTCCTTATATTTTGAACCAGACTATAGAACTGCATTTGAGAATCACTTCAGAGAGAGGATGTAAAAACGTTTGGTGGTCTGCACTGTTATTGCAAGAATGGAATAGAAGTTCCTAAGCAATGTCAAACCATAGATGACCCATGATCTCAAGCTTCCGGTTTTGTGAGTATTTTCACTTAATCATGACAAAGAGACTAATCTTCGGGGTGTTCTAGACTCATGCAATTCCCATTGTAAGTGGAGAACAAGGCTTGTAGGACCAGGTCGGTGAGGCTCTCTTGGCTCTTAAGCAATCCCTGCTGGGCTGGCAGGTCAGCTAGTAAATCCATTTATGACATCGTAGAATGATCCCAGTATTGATTCTTTGTCATGACATTTCTAAGAAAAATAATATTACCCTCGTCATTCCCCAGAATTTAGTTCAGAGGTTTATGCTCATGGCCTTTCTAATCAATGTCAAATTTCCTTTGGGACAAGGTCAGGAATAGCTGCCTCAACTGAAACAATAACTAGAGATCAGAATGAAATTATATCTATCCACAGCCGGGATAAAGTTATGTTTACTTTGCCTTTCAATCCATTGCCCTGCCAACAAATTTATGTTAAATGCATGCAATATTCCAATCTGGTTTAAAGTGAAAGAATAGAATGTATTATGAATAATTGTCTGCTGACAAGCTCCAGGGACATACTGTACTTGTTTTAAATTCATCATATTAAAACAGATATGTTTCTCAGATGTTAATATTCTTTCCTATTTGTTTATAACAAAACAGGCCAATGGACCATTGATTTGGTTCCAGAACTGTCATCTCTGGCCCTAGGTTTAGTATAACTAATGAGACTTCAGTGGTATTTGCTCACATGGTCTACTCAGCACTTAACGTTAACAGTTTCTATTGACAATGTTATTGGATTTAAAATGAATATTGACATTGAAAGGGGAAACAAGTGTCAAATATGAAGCTCAAATAGATACTCCAAGGTGGAGAAGCTTATCACGGCTAAAACCGTCTTCTGTTTATTCCCACTAATGACAAGCAAAGATAATGGCAGACAAGGGGGTAAATATAGAGAAGGACAACAATACCAGGATTCTCGGGGCTTAATCCGGGCACGACAGGGCTAATCCGGGTGAGGGCAGGGGAGGTTTTAGGCTAAAGACTTAGACAAAAACTTTTTACTTTTTGATCCAGTTGTAACTAATGAATGACCCTATTTGCAAAGAAGACTTCGGATTTTCAAACCAGCAGGGCAGAAGTTACATCCTTGATTTTTCTTGTTAAACACACTTGGTGCTTGTTTCCAGAATAAATGATGCCAAACATCTTCATTTTCTTCTCAAACAACAAAACAAAAGGCATATAACAATACAGATACTTAAGGGACAGAATTTGACCCCAGACCAAAAAGTCCCTGAGAGCCAAACAGTATTTCAACAGATGCTACAGTGATTACTTTGTGAAACAGAGGAAATGTTACCTTATTCTAATGTCCCAAAAGTTAAAAGATAAAAATTACACAGCTGATTAATTATCACATATAAATACAGTGCTTTGAAACAATCATTTGTCTTCATGCTGCATTTTCTGTCTTACTGTATCTGACATGTAAAGTTAGATCAATGAAGTTGTGTCGAAAAGAGTTAAATTGAAGGGTCTGGCTTGGCTTTGCATAGGTCTGCAATGTCTCTGCCTTGCAAGGCTAAGTGTATAAACTCTCAAAATATGAGTGAATTAAATTCACTTAGAATTGATCCAAGGTAAGAAACCAACCATAACCTAGGGTGGGGAGGGAGATAGTAAAATGAAATTAATATTTCTGAGAAAACCATGGGTTTTTTTAATTCAATACCATATCTTCAAACAGATCACTGAGCACACCCTTATATGAAAATCCCCATGAATTAGATCTAAAACTACATCACATAAATGATAAATTACCTCATGCTTTACATCTGAGTGAATGGGAAAAATCTGAAAACAAAGTAACTAAGACCTAATAGAAGTAATGTCATAGCTTTTTGGAGAATTGTTAGGTAGCAAAGGGAGAGAGTGTTACCACCACGATGTTAAATCAGAATTGTTCTAAACCTAACAAAGAGATTTTATGTTATTTTTTATATTTCTAAGAGAAAAAAATCTATTTTTAACAGTAATTTTTATTTTCTTTTACTAATTTGAAATGTTAACATGGAAACATTATATGGAATATGAAAACAGTTTTCTTACAAGAGATTATTAAATGTACCTGCCTTTTAATGAGAATATTTTAACCTAAAGAGGCAATATAAAAATCATGATAAAGCTTAAGAGTTATTTGAAAATGTGTCTATCACTGTTATTTCTATTGTTTAACAAAAAGAGCTTGAATTCAAATAAGACATCTTTATCTCCAAAGAATATATAAACTTTTACATATTTATAAATGCATTACAAAAGTAAGTATGTTCATAAGGGATTTCTTTTGAATTCCAAGAGGTCATATTTGATTTTATTATTTAAGCTACTTTTATTTTCTAAAGTGTCATCTTTACATCAATTACATTGAAATAAACACAATTCATAAAGCAATAATTTAAAAAAATGCATTTCTTATACATATTGTTTAATTCTTAGCTGTTATTGGGTAATTCTGCTTTTAAAAGTAATTTGTAATGTCATATGCTCAGTTTTCTCAAGATTATTCAAAAGTTTCTTGGTAATAACATCTTTGAAATAAACAAAATGGATTAAAACATAAAAAATATAGGTAATATATTTAGCAGAGCTTGCCTACTGTAATATAAATAAGACCTTTAACAATTTACATTATTTCATTCAAACAACAAAGAGAAACAATGAAATTGTCTGAATTTACAGATAACAACATATGCTTTTCTCTCTCTCTCTCCAGAGGACAGAATAAGGATCTAGAGTTGGAAATTTCAATTACAGGCAGACTTAGGTTAGGACAAGGTAAATCAAGATTTTTAGCTTCACAGCTGCACAAGGATCAAAACGGCTGCTCTGAGGCATGGTGAGCTTCACATCGCTGCAATTATTTAAAAGAAAACAGATAAACAAGATACATCACTTTTCTGGTTAAAGCAAAGTCTTTATGAGTTGAAAGTTGAACTGAATGACCCATAAGATCTCTCAGTGTAATATGTCACATCCTACAAATATTATGAACGATTTGAAAAAGTGTCATTTCAGGTGTGCCTACATGTAATCACCCAGGATTCGTGTAACCGTAGGAACAATGCCCATATTGGGCTGCTTTCGTAAAATCGTGATGAGACCCACCCAGGCTAATACTAGAGATAACTAATTAGGCATTATCATCTCTTAAAATGTGAAAAGTATGAATGTTCCTAAAAACATTGAATCCTTTTCCCCTTCAATCATCTCTTCTTCAACTTATGTCCCATGGATGTAACTCAGCTAAACTCTTTTGGGGCGTGTCCCTACTCACCAGTGTCTGTGGAATGGAAATATATGACCACGTGTGTGAGCGTGCCCTGCCCCACAGGGAATTCTGAGAGGTGAGGGAAGGAAGACAGAAGCAGCAAAACGACGGGGACCGCTGAGGGACAGTAGCCCCCGAGATTCTGTCAGGGAAAAACTATTTAATTTGGCACTTTTTTCCCCCAAATAATAGCAGATACAAATAATGTTCCTCCTAGAAGCTTTGCCTGATCCCCCAAATCTGGCTGGGGACGCCAGGCTCCTGTACTTCTTTCTCTCCTATTTTGACTCTCTGCTGGAAGTGACTTTTTGAGCATCTGTATTCCCCGTGAAGTAAGATCAGTAACCAAGGGGGCACTTTTTCCTGGTACAGAGCTAACGTTTTTCAAATATTCATTGTGCATTTTGCATATGGTATCTCAGTTGGTCTTCAGATCACCTCAGAGGTGGCTACTGTTTGTCACACCTGGGAGGCATCTCAGCATTGTGGTTAAGAGTGTGGACGGTGGAGCCAGAGTGCCTGGGTCTTAACCCTGACCCTTCCATTATTACCCATTCAGCCTTAGGCAAGTCAATTACCTCTTTAAAAAAAAAAGTATATATATATATATGTATTATATTTATTTATCTTTTTAATGGATACATAATAACTGCACTACTTATGGGGTATAATGTGATATTTTGATACATGTATAAATTGCGTAATGATCAAATCAGGGTTGAGGTGATGGATATATCAGTTACCTCTTTATGCCTCCATTTCCTCATCTGTAAAGTGGGTATAAAAATAGTGCTTGCCTCAAAACGTTGTATGAGAACTAAATAATTTAATATATATAAGGCACTTTGAATGGTACCAGGCACAGAGTAGATGATAAGTAAATGTTAGCTAGTATTATCCCCATTTTGCAGATGAGAAAACTGAGGCTTAGGGAATCTAAGTCACGGGAGGTGAATGGGGAAGTTATCTTACTCTCAAACACTATACAACACTGCCTTAAAATATAAAATATAAAAATGTTTTATTCCCAGAAGAGAGAATAACCACAGGTGATCGATAAATGTTGTTAGAAGGAATAAATGGTAAAATTACCATCTCTGTTAGCACAGTCACCCAAAGCAAGCTGGCCAGTGACACTCTGGAGCCACTGTGTAGGGCAGCAACGTGGCAATGTCAGGGACATATAGATGCTTTACTTGAGAAGATGGACCTGCTTGGAAGCAGCCTGTAAGATTTTCATGGTAGCTATTAACTCCTAGCATCTGACTACTATTCAGAAGATTAGTTTCTTCTTTCCTAGTCAACCATGATCATTACACACCCTTGACCTGTAGCTCCATTTCCAAAAGAAATACTTATGAACGCAAACGTGTTGTCTGTAAGATGTTAACAAACAGCTGGAGGAGCGGGTCTGTGGATGCGAGGGTCTTCGAGAAGTATTCACTTACTCAACAGCTGTTTAACCAGGCACCTGCTCTGGATCAGACACTATGTTCAGTGCAGACATTTATGATGCAAAATTAAGTAAGACAAGGTTCTTTCCCTCCACTAGAGTATTTCTTCAGTGGTTGGTACTGGGGAAATTAATTCCTTAAAGACAGAGAATATGTCTAGATTCTCGCCTTGCACCACACATTAAAACTAAATATCAAATGACTTAAATAATTTAATGTTTAAAAAAAACTAATGCAAACTGTAAGGGAATATGTATCTAATTTGATGGTAGGGTAGACCTTTCTAAACTAATAAGCTCAAAAAAATTGAAGACTGGAAGATGAAATTAATCCAAAATTAATGTTTGTGGGTGAAATAAACAAACCAGGAAAAATATTTTAAATAACTATATTTATAAATATTTTAAATAAAAGGAAAAAACTGAGCAATCCAGCCTTGCTCTTCTGGACCAAAAAGCCCACCACACTGTCAATTTATAACCAGTTCCTGCACTGACTGCTTTACTCCAGTGACCGCATTACTGTGTCAGTGTGCTGATGTGCTCCCAAGCTCTTACACTGATTTTAGAAATTTTACCTCAAATCTTTGACTGCTTGGTCTTGGTCCTCATATGCAGTGAATTTCTTACAATGCCCCTTCCCCAGCTTGGACCCTATCACATGCTCCCAGAGTGCAGGATCATCCAGCACAAATATCCAAAGGATCACCTCAAACCATTTATTGAATTAGGGCTGGCCTTGTCCCACTTCCCTGTGACAATATACTTTACATTATTGACACTCTCCTTTAGGGGATAGCTCTATTAATTTCTATCCACCCAGGATTCCTCCCATCAGCCTGCTGTTAAGGTCCAAGCACACCTCTGATTTTAGCCTATCTGGGGGATGACAAGAGAAAGAAAATATTAGTGTTTATTTTATTTTATTGATTTATATACTGAAATTTTTGTTTTGTTTTGTTTTGGGATTTGGTGGCTGGCCAGTACAGGAATCGAACTCTGGACCTTGATGTTATCAGAACAATGTTCTAACCAACTGAGCTAACCGGCCAGCCCTTAAATGACAAAATCAATTTTTTAAATTTTTTTTTTCTCTCATAACCTTAAGGTTGTCTCAGAGTTCTGTTAAGAGATCTGGGGTATTCCAGGGGACATAAGAAACCTGTGGAGCATAGACAGGAATTTGATCCCATGTGGTAAAAGGAAAGCATGTACAGACCTGAACTGAGCAGGTACGTATTACTTACGAAAAAGCAGGGAGTGGTAATCATACGATTGGGACCTCGTAGTACGTCTCAACAAGTTTAATGAAAAGTTTTCTTCTCATAATGTGTAATATTTGCTGTTTTAAAAATTGCAACTTCCTTTACAAGTTGCAATATGAAAGACCAAAATAAATAGTGAGGTATCTACCTCTTGCTATTTACACTACGTTCAAACTTGAAACTGATGTCCAGTCAGAAAGCTGAGAGGCTAATTGAAACGGAAACAGGAAACAGCATCAGTCTACTTTGAAGCCACATTTTAAAATTCAAAATGTGAAGGCGCTGCTGAAGGGAACTAACAAGGGTGTCCTGTAACCCAGGAAGCCAAAGATCAGGCTCCTCCACTGACGTAACTTCCATTAAATGATGTTTATTTCCACCTAGGGGTTAGGTTACTCATGGACAGGCCTGCAGCCTGCAGTATTTAGTGTCATTTTGCATATTTCTCAATGAATTAGAAGACACATAACACTGCCCTGGGTTTAAGCTGGGAGATTTTGTTAATGGTTGAGGATATGGATTCTTCCTTTGAAGGGCAGGATGGAGGAAAGATTTTTTAAAATGTGTTATTAAAACCCCAGTCTATTCATGAGAAAAACCTAAGACAAATTCCAGTACAGGGACAACCTACAAAATACCTGACCAAACCTCCTTAAGTTGTCGGGGGCATCAAAACACAAAGTCCGGGAAGCTCTCACAGCCCGGAGGAGCCCAGGGAGACATGACAACTAAACGTAATGTGGAATCCTGGATGAGATTCCAGAACAGAAGAGGACATTAGGTGACAACTAAGGAAGTCTCAATAGACTACACGCTTTCAATAAAAACAAGGTATCAATGCTGGTTCATTAACTGCAACAGATGTGCCACACTAATGTAAGATATTAATAGTATGGGAAAATGGTGGGGGAGGTATGGGAACTCTCTACTATCTCCTCAATTTTTCTGTGTATCTAAAACTGTTCTAAAAAATAAACTATTTAAAATTTAAAAACAAACAAAAAAATGTATTGTGGAGATTGAGGTCTGTTGCTAAATCCTGAGCAAGAGAAACAACTTTGGTTGACACTTGACAATCATGACCCTTTTAACTATATTTTTCTTTTCATTGAACAAAATGAAATGCAGCAACGTATATTCACATCCTTCTCCTTTTTGAATTTATGATCTCAAATACTTTATTCACTTTTTTTTTTCTTATTTTAAGAGTAATGATTGGTCATTGTAGAAAATTAAGAAGGTACAGGTAAAAAGTAAAAGTTAAAATCTCATAAACACATACAAGTCAGATAGATCTGGTAGTGGAAAGATATTTATCTCATTAGTTTGAATATCTGCATTTATCTTTAAAATATACAAGTACATAATTTATGCAGGCATAATTTATAATGGATAAATAGCATGGCTTTATACAATGGACCATTCTTAATTGGCCAGTGCATTACACTGGGGCATTGAGTTCTTTATAATCTTCTACTACATTTTTTACAAACCCCATTAAGCTGAGAATTCTTTCTGCTAATTGTTAACATGTTCTGTTGATATGTCTGTAATTGTTCTCTTAGCAAAAATACCTTGAAATGGGACTTCTGAGTTAAAATCTATAAATAATTTTAAGCTATTTGTAAATGTTGCCAAGTCACCCTCCAAAATTTGTGCACTGTATACTCTAATAAATTGAATTTGAGAGTGTCTGCAAGGTCCCTCTTCATTAATTGAATCAGCTATTCAACAGAAATACCTAAAGAGACCATTCTACATGTCATGTTCTTGTCACAAAAAGCTCAAAATATAAAATAGGTTATAAAATAATTTTCAAAAGAAATTCTCACATTTTCAAACTATAATATTCTGCATCAGAAATGTATTGGTTTCTTTCCCTTGTTGCTCTGTTATGAAGCATAAATTAACATTATTAAATATAAAATATACTAAATAATGAAGGAAGAAATAGATATTTATTAGTAACTATGTATTTTTCCACTTCCCACAAAAGCAAGGCTCTAATTAAAATCAGTTTATAAGTATGTTTATTTTGATAAATTGAAAATCGATGTAGTGAACTCTTTCTTTTTTAACAGTGTCTATAAAATAATTAGTGTAAAAAGAATGACTTTTAACCAACAGAACGAGTGGACAGAAAATGTTACTTTATTTTTTGTAAATCGTCTTCTGTGGCTCTGACCCCTGCCAGAGTTCCAGCATTTTGAGAAATGCAAACTCAGACATTACTGTGCCATCCCCTGTCCCCAGGGTCCATGGAGATCCTTCCAGGAGCAGCCAGCCACCCAGTTCCCACATGGCCCTTGCAAGTCCAGAGGCTGTCTTCACACAGCCAGGCTTCTCCTGGGCTCACGTTCCCACAGGGTGAAGGGGAAACCCTACTAAGTCTGCAAACAATCTGTCCATCTGGGGTGTCTGCCTGCTCCCCGGAGCTCATCAGGGACAATCAGGGTCAGTCCCCTGAATGTCCTTCCTCTCCTGCTATAGGAAATCAGCGCTTTCGGAGAAGCAGCTTGTTTTCTAGCCCTGCACAACTCTCTCAGGCAAAGTCTCCCGAAGCCATGGCTGCCTGCTGGAATCCTCGGGAGCAAATCTACAGAGGAAAAGGAAGACACAAAATAACATGTCAAAAAAAAAGAATTTCCCCAGAGAAAGACCTTGACTGTCATTAGTGTAGCGAGTGTGATCAACTCTATTGAGATGAGTTCTCCAGTCATCTCAATTTCCCAGGAATTAGCAGGTTAGGAGGAAAAGGAGTCCTTTAACAATTCAAATATAAGAAATCCATGGATAGCATGCCGTGCTTGGGGCCGACTGAGTTTGCCAAGTTTGAGACCAGGATCCTCCCTTTCAGAGTGGTTGTGCTCAGGCTTTGCTGCAGACAAGATTTTAAGGCAGGGAGGTCTGCCCTGCTTTGACCTTCCAGGAGGGCTGCCGTCACCTGGACCTACCTTGCAGCCTTAGCGTCCTCTAGCCTCCAGCACTTGCCAGTGGCATCTCTCTCAGGCTTTCCCCACAAATTCAGCTCCATGTGCTCTAAAGGTGAGCTCAGCACGTACACAAGTGCAGGTGGGAAATGAATGGAAAATCTACAGACCTCTGTCCCTGCTGCGCCAGGCTCCTTCTGGTACTCCCCAGAGACCGAGCTCTAGGTTTACTACCCAACAGCATAACTTTCATCGAGGGAACATCAGGCCATTCCTCAGAAAGGATGATGCTATAGCAAACCAATACAAGAGACCATTTGCAGCAAACACACGAATTATGCCTTCTGTAAACTCAGGGATACAGTTTTCAAAGAGTTTCCTGTACCTTGCCCCACCGTGAACGCAGAGTCACTTTCCTTACTTGAAAGGGTAGCTGTGAATGTGTGGGACGAGGGTGGGGTCCTACACAGTGTCAAGAATTTCTGAAGTAATTACATAAGTGGGGAGGCATCTGTTTACCATAATTTCCTACATGAAAGGCTTTCCTCTTTTTTTCACTTAAACTGAATACTCCTCCTCTCCCACATCCAGCCCACTCCTGGAGTCGGAATTAATGAATCCACCTCGGGCTCATGTGAGACATTGTTTACATGTCTGTCAGTGTACGTAGTTTGGTTTCTGTCATAGTTGTGTACATACTTGTCTCCCTTAAAAGAGTGAACTCCTCCAAAGCCAGGCCTCATTCTGATATATACTCTTTTGGTCAAATAACATCGATCAGAGTTAAATAACTAAGCTAGATATATGCAACCATTACAAGCCACTGTGGAAATGTAAAGACCTACACAAGACACTAGATTTCATTGATGGATCAAGCAACTGGGCTCTTTGTCATTATAATTCCCAAAGCATAGCACAGTGCTTGACACATATTGAAAACTGTGTCATGCTGAGCTGAACTAAACAGTGGTCATGTCTAACGTTGAATTTAGATTCCCGACTCTTGTCCCTATCCTGCCAGTTGTGCGAAATATGACCCTTGTCCTGACCTGTCAATGTACTAATGTTGTAAACAGACGATTCTATGTAAAAAAAAAAAATGAGCTTTGACCTAAAAAATGACGCTGTACTACAGGTATCTGACCAAGCAGTGCTTCTCTAATTTCAGTAGTAGAAATTGCTCTCATTATCCGAACAACAATCATGACAGCTGTCACAGAAGCTGATTATAGACGTCCAGAGGTCATCTATTATTTTAAACAAGAAAGGCTGATGTATGAAACATGTTGTCTGTACACAGTGATCACGGAATAAATGCATCTGTCTCAGGATTTTGGAGATTTTATTTATACCCCCATCATCTCAGCAATTAGTAGTATGTACAGATTACGAAATTTTTCTGTTCTACCTTGAGGTGTATTTAAGTTGCTTTAGTCTTACATTTATATCTTGCAAAACTGTACGGATTTGGGTACAGCAACTTAATCTTTTACAACTCCTATTATCCTTACTGAATGTTATATGAATGGATGAATGGATGAAAGATTGAATGTCTTTGAACCAGATGGAATACTAGTTTTGTCTGAATTCCTTAGCTATTCACTAGCACTTTTCTTGACTTTGATCCTATTAGTCAAATCTAAGAAAACCTGTCTAATCAGCCAGGTCTATTTTCCTCTCAAGAATTAACTTTTTCTTTTTTGGACCTTAACAAAATTTTGTTAGCAAAGACCTGAGCAAGGTCTTATCACATATAAACTTAGTAAATATATATACTTTAAATAGATATAAAAAGTTAGTGAAAAAAATAGAATTGAAAGATAATACAAATCTCCCCATGAACTTTTTGAAGTACCTGCGTATATTCTTAGGAACAATAAACTCATTTTATATTATAATCAAATCTTTGAATACTTTATTGAAGATTTTGTTAGTAGGCCATAAACATAATAATTAGTATGACTTATTCCAAAGGAAAGGCATATGAGATTGTGTGAGTGATCTTCACTATACACAGTCACTGAAAACTAAACTTAAACATTCTTCATCATTTATAAAAATTGACCTTGCAACATTATGGGATAGTTATTTGTTTTGTCAGAAACAGAAATGATCTGAAATACTTCTAAAGGAACGTCAAAGATAAGTGTTCTAAAAAATCACAAATGGACGTCCCTAAAACAGAGTCAGTCTGTCCTGAGAAAACGATCTTGTTTAGTTAGACAAACTTCGAAGATGCCACACCAGACCTGGAAACCCTGAGAAGATGTTTTCATGCATCATTTTTTCTTTTTTGGATGGATGAATGAGCAAATGTAAGGAGTTAATGGGCAGATAAGAGTTGAAATGGGGAAGGACAGCGATGTTAAGACAAGTTAAAAGCTCTTTCCAACACCAGTTCCCAGCACAGCCTCCCCAGCCACTTCCCCTGTGAACTTTTTGTGTTTCATTCTTTTTGCTGGAATTGGAAACGGGGAGGCCAAGAAAAGGCATATCTTGCTTCACTGACTAAAGCTGTCCTGTAAGTGAGTTTAATGGGTTAGAAGTTAATACCAGTGACAGTTGTAAGAAAAGTTACCAAGTGTTTCCAGGGCCTGGAGAGACTCCCCGCAGCTCAGGCTTCTCTGTTTCCTTCCAGTCTCCTCCTTCTCTTATCTGTGGAAGCTTCCATGACAAACAGGGGGCCACCCATTAGGAAACAAAACCCAGCAGCTGATAGAAGTGAGCAAAGCCTCATTAACGCAGGGTCTGGCAGAGAACTAGCTCTAATTACAACCAACTTAAAAGTGATGATCACGTGAATAGATAAGCACTTGAAGAGAGAAATCAAATTTCCTTTAAATTTGCAAACTATTGTTTTCTTTTGTTTGTCCCCAAAAGGGGGTCGATCTCTGTGCAAAGTAAGCCCTCTCAATTGCACTCACTTTCTCTGAACCGCTTCTGTATTCTGACTGTTTTCTTATACCGTGTTCCCACGTGGTTTCTTCCACAGAACCTTTCCAAGCACATGAAGGAAGACCACAGATGAGTGAAATTCTTTCTGTCAATTTAGCATGAAAAGGGCTTTTTCCTTGACTTCCTCCAAGCATACACTTTATGATATATATTTTTACCTTTTTGTTGAAATTTTGCATACAAGAAAAAAGGGCACAATTCACAAACCCCCATGTATCCAGCACTCAGACTAAGAAAAAGAACATGACCTGTGTATGAACTTCCCAGGGCTGTTGAAACAAAGTTCCATGAACTACGTGGCTAAAAACAACAGAACTTTATTCTCCATAGTTCTGGAAGCTAGGAGTCTGAAATCAAAGTGTGGGACAGGGTCAGTTCCTTCTAGCAGCCCTGATGGAGACTCTGTTCCATGCTTCTCTCCTGGCGTTCCATGGCTTGTAAATGCATCACCCCAATCTCTGCCTCCACCTTTCATGGCCTTCTGGCCTGTGTGTCTGTGTCACTGTGTGTCTTCACCTCTTCTTATAAGGACACCAGCCATATTAAATTAAATTTGATTAAATCTGTGAAGACTCGTATTTCCAAATAAGATCACATTCACAGGTACTGCTGGTAAAACGGCAACATAGATTTTTGGGGGGTACTCAACCTAACCCATAACAATGAATATTCCAGATACACCCCCGTCCTCCTTTCCAGTCACTACCGCCACCCCTAAAGCAAGGGTGACCACTATCCTAACTTCTGATAGCATAGACTTGTTTTCCTTCTAGCTGTGTTTAAATCATACACATCAACTCTGCGTGCTGTGATATGTTTTTAAGGGTGGTTTCCAAACGTTAGCAATCACTCAGCTTCTCCAAACAGGTCCCACCACTTGTCCTCCTGACCAGCAACGCATTGTGTACGTGGCACATAGTCTTAACAATCAGCCCATCATAAAAGCAATTACAGAAAAGAGCAGAATTTCTTTATATAGCAATAATTCTGTAGCAGTGGTAATACTTTAAATGAATATATCAGGTACATTCGTATACATCTGTAGTACCAGGTGTGCAAGAAATGTAACTGTCGACACGTCTCAACAACTAACCTACTTCCTTATTTTAACCCAGGACTCCGCCAGGACAATGAAACTTTAATCTCAGTCAACTATATGTTTCATCAACCTTTTCTGAGGGTCGTGTCTAAGCATGGGGAGGTGATCCAGGGAAGGGTTAGTGGGTCTCTCAGGTCCCCTGGCACTGCAGGTGTCTGCTGAGCTGTCCACAGTCCATCTGATTGGGGCTGGTGACCCGCCGCAGGCCATGACCCTGCCCTTGTTTCTGTCCCTCAGCCTCCCAGGTCTTGCAGCTGTATCCTGTACTTCTGGAGCCCTTGAGAGTTTTCCCGCAACTTCTAGGTGGTGTGAGGGCCCTGGAATTGCTGAAGCCATTTATTTGTTCTCATCTGCCTTGGATTTGAGCCTAAAGAGCCTTTCTTAGGCTTTTCCACCTCCCAGCACTCTACGGAAGCAAGCTGTGGAATACCCTGCCTGGGCATCATTTACTCATCTGGTCTGATAACCTAAGCAACAGAAAGAGGCTCTTTAAAAGAAAATGATATGTATTTAGGAATAGAGCATTGCAATGAAAATACGTGTGCCATGGTAAACTATGTGCGTGTTCAGGGAGGTAAGGGAAGACAAAGGGTTTTAAAGGAAAAATGATGGAGGGTTACTTAATTGGGGATTATTCTTGGCTACAAGGATCAATAGCAAGGATCACACCAGTTGGGGTTGGACAGTTGCAGGCAGATGTCCTCCCAGAAGTAATTCTTGTGCGAGGTTGCCATGGCCTCCGTGCAAGGTAGTGGGTTTACAGTGATAATTCTCTTTATCAGACATAGGTGCAGGAGAACGCCCCTGTTCACAGCCATTCCCTGGCTCTATTTGTTGTATTTATTTATTTTTTTTAACACAAGTGACTTCATTTCGGTTCTGAACATTTTCATAGCTCTCATCCCGTCCCCTACTCTTGGGTGTTCTACCCAGACCAGGCAAACCACGTGCAGCGGGCACAGAGGGGAGCTGGACCTTGCTCTCTATCTTGATTATCCTCCCAATTGCTTTGTCTAAACCTTGAATCTTCTGAGTTCCCTTGAAGATTGGTTTTTTTCAAACATATTCCTATTTTAAGTTTATGAGCACGAAATAGATAACTTGGTTCCATAACTTTGGAAAGTTACGTATTCTAATGAAAAACTTTACTCTTCTGTAAAGAGGGGATAAGAACAGAACCTACTTCATAGGTTTTGGGGACAGGGGGTGTAAATGAACTGAGTTTATCTATATAAACGTTTAGAACTGTGGCTGGCACATAGAGAGACTCTATAATATAAGTTATTATTAATTTACTTATTAATAGTTCAAATGGGAAGAATAGGATAAAATAACAGGAGAAAAAAATTCTATTTGCAACCTAACATAGCAAATAGTTGATTTCTAAACTTACAAAAGTTGTTCTAAATCCAGTAACAGGATGATAGAGATGAAGAACCGCAGTGAGATGCCAGGAGTGGAGATGTTGATTACGCTGTTTGCTTCATTAAGTTAGGAACAGTCTGATGAGAGGCCGCGGAAACCCTTACGTGTGTCACCTCCACCCCACAAAGGATTTCCTGGTAGGAGGTGAAAGCCCTGATGGGCAAGTAAACAAACAAACAACAAAAAAAATTCTTTTCAGTAAGGTTATGCCATTCAAAAAAGATAAAGTTAAGATACCTGTTTCATCTAAAAATATGGAAGAAGAAACAATGGCTCCATGAAAACTATAATTAACTTTTCAAATGATCACAGAATCAGCCAGTGAAGTTAAAGCCGTGGGCTGTCAGCACAACAATTAGTCGTCACTGGCTGAGTAAACACAGAGGGGAAGTAGATGCTTCTAAATGGAGTTTTTTCATTTTATCACTTTCAGTGGTGTCAAATATACGACAATGAAGACTTCAGTAGCACGTTAAGTGACACTGGTTTCTCTGAATCTCGAGATCGCTTTCAAGGTAAACACTTTGTTTAGAGTGCCATACACTCAGTGGGGAAGAATAAATATTAAATGGAAACGATACCTATTCCTAAGGTATCATGTCTCTGACATGTTGACAGTCATCTCAGCTGGAACACACAAAAGCCCACTGAGTGTCTATTCTGGTCTGCAAGTTATGCTCATTAACACGTTGGGAAGCACTTTCAAAAGAAAGAATTAGTGACCAGCTGTTCTTCCTCCACATTAAAATGAATGGGGGGGAGGGGCATGTAGCAGGAGGAATTTAAGTTATATGGGAAATAAAATGAGCTCACAGACAGTAGAAGTTATTTAACACAGGCAGGTGCTAGCAAAAGCAATTGTAGGATCTTCTTTATAGATCTTAAAAAATCAGAGACAAAGTCTGTGAAGAGTCATGCACAGTGATGCTCCAAATTAAGATGCACAAATTAAAGTGAACAGATTAGGGTAAATTGGGCCAACAGGTACTCTTCTATTTCTCAGAATGCAATGATTCTAAAGATGCAAATATTGCGAAAGTCATAGGCACTTAGACTTATTTCAAACTTTCTGCAAGTCTTAGGAACTTGATTCCAGCTTCAATTATTGCAGCTACTTTATACAGCTACTTTCAGTACAGGAAGTCACTACTATAAAATAATTTGGTGGGTATGGTGGAGACTAGTAGTAGAAATTCTAATAAGACCACTAAATTTATCACACATCCTGTGCTAAAAACCATGAATTACCTAGAAAGTGCTTTTACCATCGATGACTTAAACAAGAAAAGCTCTAGTGTGTTTGGTTTCTTTTGTTCAGGTAAAATGTTTATTAAAATAGAATTCAAAGCAGCTGTTAATATTGTGTAGAATATATTTAATGACTTGGGGAAAAGTTTGTGATATATTGGTTTCAAACAGCAAGTTGCCCAACAGTAAGTATATTACCTATTTTTTAAAAAAGATATTTTTATAAGCACAAGAAAAATAAAAGAATAGAAGAGTATAAATTAATATATTAGCAATACTTCTTAACCGTAAGATTAGAAATGGTTTTTCTTTTCTTTCCCTTTCTTGTGTTTTCTAAACTTTCTACAATGAATATGTATTATTTTTATGAGAAGCAAAAGCTATTATAAAGATAAAGAACATTCTACCTTATTGATTAAGAACGGATTAATATTCTCAAGAAGAAATGCTATCACGGAGTAGGATATTTCATTTGCTAAAGTTCTATAATTAATCTAATTTGCACACTTATCATCCCCTAAACCTCTCGTCTAGCCTGGGAGGAGACAAATATGTGTAGAGTTAGCAGAGATTTTTAAACAGCCTCTATTTAAAAATATCAGCTGGTTTAACCAAATATTTCAGAAATAGCCTGGCATTCAGAGTATGACGAGGCATTCGGGTGGGAACTTAACTCTGATGAAATAGCGCTACCCTCACCAAAAGTGTGCCTATCGACCTAAATTCCACTGTATCTCAATGTGACTTGTAAATACTGGTGAATTTTTCTAATGTGGACTCCGATATTATGGCATTTGTAAAAGTTTGGACCAAGAATGAGCCAAATTTTGACCTTAGCAAGATCTTTCTCCATGTTACAAGTTTATTACAGGGCTAACATTTAAAATTCATGAACATCTTTCAAACAACATCACTTTTATATTTATTAAAGCAAGTTCCTTACGGAATACTGTATTGATCTAACTTAAATATATGTACTTAGCAATAATAAATTGTGTTTTTTTATTCGAATATAGCATGGTTTTTACAGTTGTTAATTTACAAAAACCTTCACATTAGAATCATAGAATGACCATACAAAAGGTTAAAAGAGATGTTAGCTGCTATCTAGTCAAACCTCTTTAAAGATAACCAGTAAAGAAGATGAAGCCTATGTATATGTACCTTGTATAACAGAAACTAATTTCAATATTTATTTAAAGAAAACTTGCTGACAAAGAAGATAGGACATGACTAGGGTCTGTTAGGAGACCGCTAGAAGGGACCACCACTTTACTGCTGGAGCATCAGCTTGTGATGGGACATCACCAAGACAGTAGAAGCTCCAGGAGAAATGCCAGATTTCTTTAAGGGAATACAGGAATGTACACTTTGTTTTCTGAACTTAGTCTCAGGAGTTTGCAAGCTTCTTGGAGAAGCCTCACAAGCCAACCAAGTTTCTGAGCTCTAGAGTACAGGCTCTCTCCAAGGGTGGTCTCACCATGAACAGCAACACCTTCACCTGTGAAATGCAAATTTCTGGGCTTCACCCCCGACTTACTGAATCAGAAACACTGGGGTGAGGCTGAGCAATCTGTGTTTTAACAAGTCTTCCAGGTGATTCTGACACATACTCAAGTTTAAAACCAAGGGAGGTATCAAGCAAGATGGCTTCAGGGGTCATTTGTAATTAGTGCCTATTCTTTTTCTAGGCCTGCAGAATAATTGTGATGGCTTTATCCTAAAAGTTAGGAGCGGCAATGTGATTTGCTCTGGCCAATAAAATGTGAGTAAAAACGGCATGTTTCATGTTGAAGATGATGACTGCTATATCTGCTGGCACCTGGAATGACATGGAGCAAAGCCCCAGAAGACTGTTGGATAACATGTTACAGAAGCATGAAATAAACTATCACTTTTTGAAGCCACTGATATTTTGGAGCTGCTTGTTAGCAGAACATAACCTTGCCTTTCCTGGCTGATACATTAGGCCTGAGGACCGTGCACTTATCCCCAGACCATAACCATCACGTAGTGGATGATGCTGTGTACGTCTTGGCACAATTTTTTTTTTTTTTCCTTTTTACTGACCGGTAACAGGATCGCTACCCTCGGTGTCACGCCCGTACCGGGGACGGGCAACGGGATCGCAACCCTCGGTGTTGCGCCGGCACCGCGCTCAGCAAGTGAGCGGGAACCGGTCTCCACATGGGATCCGAACCCTCGGCGGGAGCGCCGCCACGCTCCCAAGCAGCGCACTCTCCAGTGCGCCACCGGGCCGGCCCTTGGCACAATTTTTATCACCATCACAGCATCTGAGCATTTCTGGGCTTCCCAAGAAAGGAAGGGCGGGGCAGAACAGAGAAGACAAGTGTGCTTGTCTTCCTTGTGAAACTGGACGAGGCAAAGTGTGCATGCATAGAAGATAAAAAAAAATAATAATAATTGTGGTTCTCATGAAGGTAGATTGCATCAGGGACAGCAGGTAACTTCAGCCAGTGTGTACATGTGAAGCTCAAAGTCCAAGCAGCACAGAGCTCATCAGCAAAAGACACCAACCAGAGGCCTTTCCATTGACACTATGAAGGTGTGAACTCCAGATGCTACCTCAGAACAAGGAACAGAGGACACAGGGAAGACTGAGCATATCAAAATCAGAATTGATGGAGTGAAACTATGATTGACTGTATTACCTTGAATCAGACTTTCTGTTGTTGTTGCTGTCTACCACAGAAGCAAAATTAAGATTCATCATCATGATAAAGAAAATGTAGAAAGCTACACTTGTGCACATCTGACTTGTGTTTATAATGTTGTAAGTCTAGTTAAGGAAACAAAAAATAAATATGAATGTATACCAAGAGATAGTAAAGAGAAAGTAAAAGGGTTATGAGAGAGTCAGATTGGGAGGTGGAGCTACCTTAGAAAGGGTGGTTCTGGAAGACCTCTTTGAGAACTGACGCTTACATTAAAATTTAGACTAAATCCTGAATGACGGGCAGGAGCCAGCTCCTTGAGGATCTGGGGAAAGTGCTATCCTGGTAAAGTAAAGAGCAAGTGCAAATGCCTAGAGGCAGGAATTCAGGTTCAAGTGACAAAAAGAGTATGTAGGTCCATGTGTCCAGCAGTCTTTCTCCACCAGGAGTTCCAAGCGAATGAAGCCCTGTAGGAAATGATCTGAGTGACAATGTTCTCAGTTCTCTCAAGCTCGGTGCCATCCAAGATTTGCAGGACATAAGTCACTATATACAATGCATGCTTCAGGGCACTGTGGTTTCATTCTGTCAAAGAATCCAACATGACAAGGCCTGGCTGGAGGGTGGTGTGTAGGAGAAATATTCAGATGAAGTCAGAAAGGTAGGCAGGGGCCAAGAAAGGATTTCGGGTTTTATTCTACATGCAGTGGCAAGTACTGGAAGGTCTTAAACAGCAGGATGATACATTCTGGCTTAAGTTTGCAAAAGATCACGCTGCTGTCTGGAGGATGGACTGCAGAAAGATAAGAGAAAAGGCAGGCCATCAGGAGGTCCTGCATTTCTGCAGACAAAAGAAGACAAGGCTAGGGTAGCTGGAATAAGAGATGATGAGAAAAGACAAATTTGGAATACAGTTTGAATGTAGAGCCAGACCTCAATATGGGGCCAGGTAAGGAAAGAAGAAAGAAAATCACAAATTAAATATGATTCCTGAGCAATTCGTGACTGGCGATGCCATTAAAGGAAATGACGAAGACAAGGGGAAGAGCAGAACTGGGACAGGAGAATCATGTGGCGATGCCGAACAACAGCTGAATACATGAGCTTGGAGCTCAGAGGAGAGCCAAAGGCCAGATACATGATAAGCAACTCATCAGTGCATGCAAGTATCTAAACTATACAATTAGATAAGATCACCTGTCAATTTCTCTTTGAAATCCCCTCAAATTCATCTCTTCTTACTATTTCTCCTGCCATTAATCTTTGTGTCCCAAAAGATTCGGTGCAGTACTTCTGTACCTGGCATGTGGTCTCTCTTCAGCAATTCTTCTTGTACGTAACTATTCCATTCATCTACCTGCTACATGGATCAGATCATTCTTTTATCCAGTAAGAACTGAGTACTCATGTGCAAATCTCTCTGTTTGGTGCTTTGGGTGATTCAAAGATGAATGAGAAACAGATTCTGACATTGGAAGCTTGTAGTCTGTAGAAATGAGGAGTCTGTAGAAATGATGAGTCTGTAAAAAATTATATTTCAGGGTGGAAAGTGATACATGCCTTCAGAAGGAAAAGGAAAAAATAAATATTACGAGCATTCTAGGAGATGAAGAGGTGACGTTTAGGTTCATGGATCTGGAAAGTTTTTCTTAGGGGTGTTGTGTTTGAATTGGAAGGAATTGCATCTTGACTTTGCTGATTAAAGCTCACGGTCCTCCATGATCCCCAGTCTCTCAGAATCTTCTTAATTGGCTGACAGACTATCCACTCTATTGCTGTTAAGATTAATATCCAAAATCTGATACCCCCTCCTGCCTTATCTCTTGCTTTTCTCCTTTTCAGTCCCTAAACTCTAACCACTCCAAGTTGCTTTAGTACGAAACACTGCATTCTGCCTCAGGACCTTTGTCCATGTGATTCCCAGCGTTTGCAAAATTTATTAATATATACCTTTCTATATCATCCATCAGACTCCTGCTACATCCCCACTTAAATGCCAACCTCAGGAAGACTTCACTGATCCTGCAGGACTCATTGCTATATATTCTCACCTGCATTGTGTATCTTTCCTTTGTTGAACTATCAACATTATAATTAATTTGTTCGTGTGATAGTCTGCTTTCTGCCTCTCTGTCCCAATACTCTATAAGCAGCACCAGGACTGAAACTGAAGTGTCCTTGCTCAACTCTGCAAGATCCGGATCACAGCAAGTGCACTTTAATTTTTATTACTGCGTGAAGCATGCTGTTCCACTGTCTTCTGACTTCACTTTGTACTCTTGCTTCCTGTACACACCCCACCCTCTAGCACTTCAATGCAGTTTCTTCTGCAATGTTACACTTATTTCTACCTATTAAAACTCTAGCCGTTCCCTCTTCCCCCTTGACCATAAAATCCTCTCTGTTCACTCCTGCCTGAGAGGATCTCTCCTCCTCTAAATTGTGGTGCATTCTCGGAGTTATTGCAGTTGACATGGATCACTGCTGCCAAACTCCACAATGATTTGTGTGTACGTGTTACCTCTGACTTTCAGATTTTTTGACTGTCAGGTTTGGTAAGGACTATGCATACTATAACTTTATGTACACTAACAGAACTTACCACAAGATTTTAGAATTGGGGAAGTATTCAAATCACACTTGCAAAGTGAATAAATAGTTACCCAAAAATTCTTTGGTGCTTAAAGGTCTAATGTTATTTGGAAAATTCTCAACTGTAGAAGACCTCGTTTTTACAAGACAATTGGATAGAAAGAAAGCTACCGTTTTTGTGTGTGAACTATGATTTCCAAAGAGCTAAAGGATTTTTCCATTCTCTGATTTTAAGCAACATAAATAGTTGTTCCTAATCCATTTGTTTCCAGAACAATGGGGTCTTGCTGGAGTAATGACACCTTATATGACCTTCCATGGCCAGATAGTCAGGATGTATCATGGAAGTACCTGTCAGAGATATGTTAACTGTTTAGCTCATAAAGGAGTATTATATAAAACAGAAACAGGCATCTTGACCATCCCCAAATATTAAAAGAGCTCTCTGATAGAAGAGCAACTAGATTTATTCTAAATGGCCTCAAGATGACTTTCTAGGAATAATGAATAGATTTTTCAGGGAGATGGATATTTACTTAAGATGAAGGAGAACATGATATTCAGAGCTCTCCATGATAAAATGAATTACCTTTCAAATTACTGAGTCTCCTTTTACTTGAGGCATTCAAGGAAAAGTGGTATAAATATTTAACAAGAATGTTATAGGGGGTTTCACACACTGCAAGATTGGACCTAGCATCTTACCACACGTGGGATTCTTTGATTCTATCATAATAACAGCTGAAATGTACAGAGCATTAACCACATGCCAGGTCCTGTTCTAAGCATTTTATACGTGCTACCTCATTTCATTGTCACAACAACTATTATTACACTGTGACTAAAGACAAGAAAACCAGAGCACAGAGACATTAAATAATTGTCCTTAGTTCCCACAATTAGTAAGAATTTGATACCAGGAAAACTTTCTCCAGAGCCCAGTCTTTTATTTTGTCTTTCATAATCATATGACAGATCTAAGTCCAAAATGGGAAAGTCCTTGCCTAGAATAGTGAATAATAATAATAATAATAATAATAATAATAATAATAATAATAAAAATAATTATAATAGAAGTGGGATGATCTTAGAAAGGGTGTGTTAAGAAAATGTCATCTTATGAACCAAATGGTGCAGACATCAGTGTATGATGAATTTAAAGAGTGGTTCGAGACGCTTGCTTGTGCTCCCACATGAGAAGCACAAGACAGAGGCCACTAAAACACACCACTTGATGGTGCAACCCAGATTATACTTTCAGAATATGAAAACAATGTATTTTAATTCTCCTATAAATTAAATTCCTTGCACCTTTTCTACTGTTAACTTTAAGCTCTGAAGCTTAGTGACCCAGGAAAGAAAAGAGAAGGTACTATCTAAAACCAAGAGAGTATACAGGGTAAGGAAGAAGGGGTCATGATGTGCAGTGTGTTTCCACCAGACAGGAAGGGGAAAGAGAGGCTCTTGAGAAATAGTGGGGGAGATGGAGGAAGAAAGCAAGAATCCTAATGCAGGGACCTCACGGAATTAAACCTTGAAGGGGTAAGGTGAAAACACCCCAGGTATGTCGAGACTGATGCTGAATACAGAAGGTCTCCTGCCCTGCTTCCCATTTTAGCTCTGAGGAGGAGACTGTCCCGCTCAGTATCTCTGAGCCAGCACATGGGCAGGAGGAGAGGACCTACTGGGATCTAGGCGTTACTGAGCATTCCCAGTGGGACACGTGGAAAATAACCAGTGAAGAGCCAGAGAACGGAGGGGAGATTCCTTCATGAGTGATAAGATTGCCCCCTAGAAGCCAAAGGGTTGAATGTCCAAGTCTGAGGCCACTGGACAGTTCAGCTGAGACCCACAGATGTTACACACCAGCAAGAACAAAGTGAGACTCACTGGCAGGGGAGACTGAAAGCAATGGTCATGATCAGTGCCAAGAGAAACAAGTGCACCAGCAGTGGACTCCGTCGGCAGATACCAGCAAGCTAGCTTACAAGTGACCAGGCATGGCATGGACTATCCGAGGGGGCAGGGAGCTGTGTGAGCCTCAAGTCTGGATGGATTTGAGGTGTATGTCACTGCCATAGGGTCAATGGTGGTTCTCCTTACCCAAATGCTATCTTGGGGAGAAGGATTACGTAGATATACTAAAATAATAATCATCACTTTTTAATTAAAAAAAACGAACCTGAGCATTCACATGAAAGATACTAAGTTAATCAAGAAGAGGCTAATTCTAAACAAAAATAGTTTAACTTTAATTGGCAATTTAAAATACTTTCCCTTCACCATCCAAAAGGGTTCCACAAGGAAATTTGGACCAGAAACTGACAAATAACAAACTATTATATGTGATATGCAAGGGTATGTGAAAAATTTCAGGGGAAAATTGAATTAAAAGATAATATGAATCTGTCCATGAACTTTTTAATACCCCTCATGCATGTGAGTGTGTGTGTATAAAATACACGTATCTGCATCTCAATTTGCTAAGAGTTATATTGTCCCCTCTAAACATGCAATTAAAGAAATAAAGTTTAGTTTCTTGAACTACTCGTACATGGAGTTGTTTTTTTTTTTTTTTTTTTTTTTTTTCGTGTCCGGCAACGGATCGCAACCCTCAGTGTCGTGCCCATACCGGACCGGGACCGGCAACAGGATCACAACCCTTGGTGTTGCCCCCACACCTCGCTCAGCCAGTGAGCAGGAACCAGTCTGTATGTGGGATCCCAACCCTCGGCGGGAGCGCGTCGCATTCCCAAGCGGCGCACTGTAGCAGTGCGCCACCGGGCTGGCCCCGTCGTACATGGAGTTTTAACTTATAAATGCATTCAATCTCACTGTTCTATGAAGCAAAACTATTTGGAGAAAAAAAAAATCTGAACCGGCATCGGTGTCCTACAAATTCTCTGGGATGTGCAGCCTCCTGATGTGACAGCCACATGCTTCGCCTTCTCCCATACTGTCAGCTCCCTAGACAGCAGCATCAAAGGTAAATTTCAGCTCCTGATGCTTTCTGACTTTTAACATTTGCCAAATGCATTCTCCACTGGAACCTGCAGAGTTGCCCAGCAATTTCATTTAGGACTTATCACTAAATGCCTTTGAGTTCACATATGGCATTAAAAGTGTGCAATTGCAGTACAGATAACATTATTTATATCCCATAACTAGTGCTCATAGTTTGCTGCCTCATTTCAAATTATTCCACTTGCTGGAAAATTGTATATATAATAATGTAAAAAATATTTAAAATATGAACAGGTCATATATGCGTTTTAAGCACATAGAAAGGTGCTTTTTTATGTCATTAATAAGAGATACTATGATTTCTATAGTTTATAAAATGTGGAGATACCTAATACAATAAAGGAAAGGAAGATAAAGGAAAGGGAGTGATAAGTGAAACATGACTTGAATCCACACACTAAGCTAGGTTTTTGAAAACATTTTATTTTAACTTAATTTGAGCCAAAAATGTAATATGGTTGCCAACAGATCCCAAAGCAGAAAACATCTTGTCCCATTTGTAGTAGTTGCCTGCAAAACCAGTCTTATACTTTGGGAAACACTAATACATAAAATTATTAACCAAGTAAAATTTGAATAAATGAAGGAATGTTGTAGAAAGCAAATTGGAGACTATCTATATAGTCTTCAATAATTATGTTTGGAAAAACTAGAACTAAGAAACGCATAGATTCTAGACTTGGTGCATCTATCAGTGATGCAGACCAAGATGAGTACCTCCGATCCTGTTTCGACTCTTTCAGTGAGATTAGCCTTCACAATGTAAAAAGCAGAACAAATATTTATGAGAGGAAATAGAAACTTCAACTAGATGAGGGCATTATCAAGCAGTATCTGGACACTCCAAATGAATATATATATATATATTTTTTTTTTTAATTTATATGATTAAGTTAGTTTAAAAACGGAATCTCTGAATTGTTGTAATCTTTGAGAAACTATGGATACTGGAGGAAGGAGAGGGAGAAGATGAATTCCATAAGCTACAGACCAGTGACCTAAATATCAAATCTCAAAATAGATTATTAAAGTTAATTGTCCATAGCATGTAGAAAAGGAATGTGTTCATTGGTTAGATAATTTTCTTTATGCTTTTTCTAGAAAAGTCCATCAATGGACTGTGATAGACACTAAGTACTTTTTAGCAAAATTTGTGAAAAGATCTATTATGGTATCATTGTGAGCAACAAAGAGGGGTAAATTCTCAGCCAATGGAATGACAGTTCTTCAAATATGTGGAATAATTGACTGCTCTGAACTCAAAGTGATGTCTGCAATGAAAAGTTGAGGAGCTATTTTTTTGTTCATATCTGATGAGTATACTTGTGTTTTTCTGATCATTATTTTTTGTAATAAAGAGAAGTTACAATCTTCTCATAAAGATATTGAATGACAGACTTTTAGAAAAGCAATTTGGAAGATGTTTAGTCAATTTTCTCTCCATTATAAGTTTTGAAACTCAATCTAAAAGCATGTAGTGGCTTATGTAAATTGTTGGGTTCAGGGGTGCAAAGCTGGCTCATGGTTTCAATGCTTCTCTCCCTTGTTGGGCTCTGCTTTTTCTCTGGCAGGCTAGGGTCAAACACCTCCATGGGCAGCGCACTCTAGCACTGCCTTCACTGTCCACAGTTCCAGAGAATGAAGAGGGTTTCAAGTGTTTCCCTCCATCAATCCAGCAAAAAACCCTGTGGAAAGTGTTGATGGACCTGATCTGGGCTGCAGCCAGTTACTATGGCAAGAGTGATGGTGATGCAGGATGTGCTCAGTTTCCCTGGGCTCGGGCTTCAGGACATGCCTCTGAGTTTCCAGCCACTCCCTCAGGTCTCAGGCCCCCTCCTGTGAGCTCTCCCCTGGAGGAATAGTACGGTTGCCAGTTAGACCTATTTGTATCACCAACCCGGGGAAAATGAGACCACAATGGGCTGGCTTATGCAATCCAGTGGCTGGGCATGCTCAATAGAGAGCACAGAATATTCTAGAATATGTCTGGTGTATATAACTGGGAACCACCCCCTTAACTGAATATTCATTACATAAACTATAAAAGCCGAATCCCAGCCGAAGGCAGAGTTGTTGCTTACTTTCCTGGAGGCAACCTGCACTTTGCTGCCTGAGGTGCACACATTGTACTTTGTATCAAACCTACTCCCAGCAAAGGGCTGCCCACTCTCTTGAGCCAGGCTGCGCTTTGTATTATTGAACTTTAAATATGTTTTTCCTGCTTCTGTGTTGGACTTGATGTCTGTACTGAACTTACTTTTGTGTTCAACTTGGTGTGGGCCCTGCTCAGTCTCTGGAGCTGTGCTGCACTGTATCTGTGGAACCTGTATTTTTTATCCATTGTATCAGACTTGTTCTCACTGTCTGCTGTGACTTTGCCCTTGAATTCTTTCCTATGGTGGAGTCAAGATCTTAGAAAGAAGACTGGGCAGGTTGAGACCGACTACCGGGCCCCCCGGATCCCACCTCTGACATCAACGGGATACTTTGGCCGGCCAGGCTGAGGGCTGGAGATCCCCCCTGGCAGCGGAACATGAAGAGAGTAAGAAAGAAGCCAAATCCCATCTAAACCTCATGAAGTGTTCGTGCACAGTAAAGCAGGGATTCATCAACAAGAGGATAAAGGAACATGAGTGGATTAAAAACCAGAGGCTCCTCAGTGTTCCTTACTGTCTAGACCATTACAGAGTTCAGTGTGGAGCCCTGGGCTAGGATCCAACACTAAATAGTGCACAAACAAGAAAAGGAAAGAATTATGGCTGTACAGTTAAACACATGCAAAAGAAGAAATTTTAGTGACTGGAGATAATATAGGCAGCTGTGGCTACAGAACACAAACAAGCAAACAGGAGCAAGATCAGGCAGTGCCTACACTAGCAAAGAAAACACTTGTGTACAGGGTAAGGCAGGGGATGCACCAGACCCCTTACCACAAGTGCTAGGTGTAGCAGCAGGATCCCTAAGACGGGGCTGAAATTTAGTTAGACCAGGCGTCTGCAAACTGCAGCCCACAGATCAAGGCCTGCTTTTATAAGTAAAATTTTATTAAAGCACAGCCATGTTGGTTTGTTTATACATTGTCTGTGGCTGCTTTCCTGCTCCAAGGCAAGAGTTGAGTAGTGACGACAGTAACCGTATGGTTCTAACAGCTGAAAATGTTTACTGTCTGGCCCTTTACAGAGAAAGGTTACCAGTCCCTGTGCTAAAGCCAGAACGTGGCAAATCACACTAGGGCAATTCCAAGGTTTTAATTTACAATTGACCAGCAGTCCAATGTGGGTAAGAAGTTCAGTGAGAGAAAAACCTACAAGGTACCATTAGATTTTACGGTAAGTAGTTTGGGGTAAAAATATTTTATTAAAATGGCAAAAGTAGGAAACAGGTATTGATAAGAAAATCCTTAGGAAATGGATAGTAGTAAAATATTTTGCAATTTCCTTAATAAGATTTATTAGTTTTAGTGTATATTTATATATATACACAAATATGTATTTGCTACCTACACATTAGGTGGTAAAATGCATATGCTTGAAAATATTTTTCAGTAAGTTTGTATATGAAGTTAAAGGAAAAACTAGAATGGGAGTATAATGTGTAGCAGGGTAAAAATAAAGGTTGGTTTGTGATACTGTTTGATTGGGTCAGGCAAGACTTGAGCACGTTTGCAGACAAAGGATTGAGCGAGAGAGACAAGAAGACCAGCAGGGGGAGGGAGGCAAAAGAGAGATGCACCTCCTCAGAGAGGACGAGGAGCCTGGGAAAAAGACCTCGAGCAGAAGGATGCACCCTAACAAGACGGAGGAAGCCTCTCCCTCTTCAAGGGACAGAGAAGGAGAAAATGGATAGAGCTGCTGAGGAGCTTTGAGGTAGAGATGGGAGCAGAAAAGAGGTTTTCAAACTTTAACACAAATGGAATGTCTAATCATAGATTTTAGAAACACAGGGTCTATATATGATCCTAATATATACAAAAAACAAATAAACAGAAGCAAAAACTGAGACCCCAAAGGATTTAGTGCAAAATTTTATTAGAAAACCAAAGAGTAGGGTGATCTGCTAGGTGTGAGCAAGTCAAGGTGAGGCAGGGGGCAGCTATGGAAAATATGTGCAGCAGATGTGGGAGGGATGCATGCGGGGATTTAAAGAGAGGTGACCAGAGGGTTTATGCAGACTCGGGGACATGGGTGTGACCCAGTCAGTAGGGAAGTGGTATGAGTGTGTGTGCATGTGACCGAAGTGCAGGAGAGAAAAAGAGAGACAGAGAGTCAGTGATTCTCCAATTGCATTCTGCAATATTTGAGTAAAAACTTGCTATGGGTTGAACGTGTCCCCCAAAAGTCCATGTATTAGAAACTTGACTCCCATTGCAAGAGTGTTAAGAGGGCTGGAAATCCAGTTAGGGTATTCACAGTGCTCTTGTGAACGGATTGATCCATTTACAGAGTAATGGGCCTGGTTCTGATGACTTTATAATGAGGGCAAGTGAGAAGGTTAGCTCTCTCTTGCTCAGCCTATTCCCACCACGTGACACCCTGATCGCCATGGAACCCTATAGAGAGTTCCCACCAAGGAGGCCCTCACCACATGTGTTCCCTGGACCTTGGACTTCTCAGACTCCAAAACTGTAAGAAAAAAATTCATTTCCTTATAAATTACCCGGTTTCAAGTGTTCTGCTATAAGCTTCAGAAGCAAACTAATACAAAGCTGTTAAAGTTTGTCTAGGGAGGTCTTTTGTCAGCATGACCTTACTCCAGCAGGTATGGCTAAAGCCTAAGGGCAGAAGGGATTTTTAGAAATAGGCAATGACTGCATCCATGGGAGTGAAGCAGAAAGAGGCAGATGCCTAGGAAATAGGAAGGTGTCTGAAAGGAATCCGTGTCCTTCATTCCTGTATCCTCAGTGACTAGAACAGTTCCTGAGACATGGTAGATGCGCAGAAATATTTTATGGCTGTTAAAGAAAACATACTTTTTTGAGAGCCAAGGACAATCATCATAACAAAATTAGCCACTGCACCCCACACTTATCATTGACAGATGAGAATGCTGGGCCCAGAGGGGCTAAAGGATTTGCCAGAATGAACAGCTAGGAAGAAGTAAGAGTAGGATTCAAGCCCAGGTCTATCTGACCCTGTACTTTTTCTTCTCTGTCAGGCTCCCTCTGATAAACCAGCAGAGGTCTAATGAGAGCCACACACAATGGTGGTAAAAAAAAGAGGGAGCAGAAAATCTGCCCTGGTTTCGTACTATTAATCAAAGCTCTAAGTTTGCAACCTTTGTGTAAAGCAGTGTCGTCAGTGCATACCCCTCCACATTTGACTGCCTGCTTGTACAGAGTCTGCTTGTCCAAATTTCCCAGCAAGCTGAAGGCCCGAGGTGCTGTGGTCAAAGCTGCCCTGTGCAGACAGGGCTTGGAACAAAGGGCAGACCCAAGAAAGTATCCAGAGGGAACAGTTAGAAAACATAGAAACAGTCTAAACACAGAATTACAAAGAATCAAGCCCAAAGGGGTTGGGCAGAAAAATGAAACTCTCGTGGACACTGAGCAAGGGGTTCTGGGGTCAGAAACGAGCAAGTGTTGGGGTGTTGGATGAACAGGAGACAGAATATCAAGAATCCCTAAGGCTCTGATCCCCAGAACCAGGTCTGCTTTTAAGGGGCTTTGTTTTCGTCAGTGGATTGGAAGAGGGATCATGAAGTTGACAAAGTCAATTTGGACATTACAAAATGCAATTTATCTTACCTTAGGTGACCCCAATTGTCTCTCTGTGCTGTAACACAGTCTTCCCATTTTCTAACTCATGATTATTTCTCCTGCTATAGCCAACAGCAATCTCTGAATGGCTGTCCCATGCCACCCATCTCTCCCCCCAGCTGTGAGTTTGCTCTCATAGCTTGTTACCTGTTGTTTTGACAAAAAATGACCCAAGGTTGCATGACACTTTCCCTTTGTGATGAAGTGCAATTGGTTTGGTGACAGTGATTGCTCATTCTCCTCAGGGCTCACTTAACAAAGGCCCATAGCTTTTGCACAAGGGTGAGTTTTCCACATGTGTAATTTCCTCCCAGGTAGAGTCCCTCCCAGTTTGTCCTGAACATCTGCAACTCTACTGCTTAGGCTGAACAATCCGGCCTTCCGCAGCCTCTCACCTTCAGTTCTCACAACAACAAATTAGCATCACATCAACCCTCATGCCACTTGCCTGTGTCCATGGCAAATCTCACTCCAACGTTGCTGGTCTCCCTGCTTTTAGGATTAGTCCACTTTTGATCCAGGAGAACTTTGGAAACAATTCAGGAAAGTAGTTTTGTTTTTCTGTGGATTCCACTTATGCATGCTGTTCCTGTCCCCCATGGCCATCGAAAATTGCAAGTCTGTTTCACTTTCAAGGAAAATGTGGTGGAACAAACCAATTAGTATCCACATCATAATCATTCACCTTCTGAGGATGCTGCTGAATGTCAGCCATGCGTGACACGCGCAGACTTCAGAGTCCTGAGTGGAGGAGAGGGAGCCGTACTAAGCAGACCACAAATCAATCAGCCAAGAGGCTTTTCAAGTGAATAAAAAAGGCAATGGGCTGCCGGATTCTAGGCTTGTTTTCTTCTTTCCACCTTCCTGTCCCCCCTTCTTTCATGTCAACTCCAGTGTTTCTACAAACAAAAATAATAAGGGCACTCGGGTCCTCCAGACAAAGCAAAATGTGATCCCTTTGTGACTGTGGCACCAACAGATGAACGGTGCTCCCCAGACCCTTTGGAAAAGCAATCTCAGATGTGCTTGGGGATCTTAATAATACTGTTCTTAAGGACTAGACCAGTCGAGAAATTTGTTTTTCCTGTAACACCTGGAGCAATAAAAGTCCAGAGAGAGAAGAAAAAAGTAGTTTTTCTTAGGTCTGTCTTTGAAATTCACTTTCCCTCCATAGTAGGGAACTGTCAATCAAACTCCAAAAGGAGGTCATTCTACTAAAAATCAACGGAAGGGAAACTTTCATTTAAGTGGAAACCAATGTTTTCATATGCTGATGGTGAGGGGGAAAAACGTTATTGGTGCTTTATGATTTCTTTTGAGAAAATCAATGCTCTATGAATGCAAATCTCAATACAGCATAATCAACATAAATCGTGTGTAACATAGTGCCCCCTCTGCTCTGGGCCAGTGAAGAGAGACAGTTCCTCGGCTTACTACTGAAGTTTCCCTGAACCTCTGTCCACTGTAAGC
The DNA here is from genome assembly GCF_000696425.1 of Galeopterus variegatus. NCBI lineage: Eukaryota > Metazoa > Chordata > Mammalia > Dermoptera > Cynocephalidae > Galeopterus > Galeopterus variegatus. The sequence continues at coordinate 231,847 of NW_007726824.1, forward strand.
TCTGCTCCTAGGTGCTCTTTTTGTCAGGCACAGTAGGAGAAACAGCTTTATTCCATTCTTTCTATGAGGAGCACACCTTCATGTTTCTTTTCCTTGGTCCCCTGCCACTAGTCCTGCCTTTATCCCCCTTCCCATTTATAAGGGAGTACTAGAGTTTTATAAAAACTTTGTACTTTAGAGAATCATGGGATATTAAAGTTGGAAGTGATTTTAGACATCATCAAGCCTCGCTCCCTCCTTTTATAGACAAGAAAATTGAGGCTCAGACACATTGAAATGTATCCAAATCCTGCACCTACTTAGAAGCAAAACCAGAAACAGAACACAGGTCTCTTACCTTCCAGCATAGTGCTCTATCCACTGCACTAGGGATTTTCAAAATTGCCAGGTTATGCAAATTACTCTGGGCCCTGGTGAAAAATACAGATCCGAGGTCTTCTTTGGAGATTCTGAGTCAGTCATAATCATCTTCCCAGGTGATTCTTAGGAGCAGGCATTGTTTGGGAAACACTTCATGACAACACATTGCTTTACCCTGTTCCCTCAAAGGGGGATTCTCTTTCACCATCTGCAGGAGGTGCCTTGGATGGAAGAGCAGGGATCAGAGGTGGGAAGAGCTTGGCTTGTTCTGACTCCTGGCAGCCTTCTTAAGAGAAGCAGCAAATGGAGAGTAACGAACATGCATGAACACCGCAGCCCCCCACGACTCTTCCCTGGTCCAAATTTCCACACTCTTGTCTCAACACTCAGTGGACTTGGTAGCACTCAATGCAACTTGGTAGCACTCAGATGTTGCCTATTATTGCGTTAGTTTTCTATTCATGTTTGCATTTCTTAGCCACAATAGCATAATGTGAGATTTTTAAGAAGAGAAAGAATATCTCATTAATTTATACTTATCTCTTAATAGGTCACATTAGCTTGCTTATTAATTGATTTAAGCCTCATTCTGACTTTCAACTTATAGGACAAAAGACAGGACAGTATATGCCTCTTCCCTTGTCATGATCACCCAAAAGCAACTAGCAGAACTTTTAAAAATAAATGCACATTCCATTTTTATAGAAAGTACTAACACCTGGAAAGTCAGTAATATATGAGCAAAGACTGCTGAGTATAGTGAAGGTCAAATGGGAGTGCTGAAAGATATATAGCTGAGATGCCAGTGGCTGCAGATTTCAAACTCGGTCAGGAGAACACTATTATTTCAGAGTAACTGTCATATCCCACACTCTCATTTATAGCAGTGGGTAAGGAGGCAGGAGTGCCTCCAAATTTGGTTGGCTATAAGAAGGAGCAAGGCAGGGGGCTGAGTGGGAAGCCACATGCACGTGTCACAGGTCTAGGAAGGAGTCTGTAGTTGAGGTGGAGTGGAAGAAAGAGGCTCTGTATTATGGGCAGCCCTTTAGCTACTGCCTCTGTTAAATAAAGAGACATGAAAGGCTAAAATAACAGGGTCACACAAACAGTTTTCTTTCTTAAGGAGAGTTCCTACTAGTCTGAACTGACCGTGTCCAAAAATGAAAATAAGAGGAAGAGGAGGAAGAGAAGAACAGATCTGTACAACTGCAAGAAAAAGAAATGAAGCAACTAAACAAATGCTCATGAGAAAATGACACAAGCAAAAAAAAAAAATGTTTTTATCAAACAAAATAGTAATGTAGTAATTCAAAATTGCAGGGAAGATATGTCAGGAAAACATAGTTGAAACCTAAGCTAGCAGAGATCAGGAAATAAGTGGGAAATTAAAAAATTATAAGTTCTCAAAGATGAAGGCCATATTAGAGGTAGAAAATAGAAAATAGACATTTTTATACAAACCTAATAAAGCTGATGGAAAATACAATTTAAGAAGTAAGAAAAATAAAATGGAAATAAACTAAGAACTGAAAAGAATAAGTGAGAAAATGATAGGTAATGATAGATAATATAAGATAGACAAAGAAACTCCAACATATAAGTAATTGGTGCCCCTGCCCCCCAGACGGGACTCCATAAACTTTCCATAAATCAAGAAGAATCATGGAAATGGCACACCATTTCTTAGAAAAAGAGAGACACAATAGAAACAAAAAGACAAAGAACTGTTAACAGTAGGACATAACCTGGTAGCACTGCTGGATTTCAAAGATCAACAAAGGAAAGAGACAATATCTAAATAACAAACTTAATAATGCAGAATGTGAAGATTGTATTATTACTGTAAGTCAATGAAAAATAATATTTGTCTTTTGGTCTGCATTGTCACAAATATAGTAAACCTACTATGTTAAAAATTTTGCCATATCCTGAACTATGCAAACCTTAAATGACCACGAAGTAGTTACTTCCTAGCCTTTTACTTCATGGGAGATAAAAACATTAGCTCACTCCAACTGAAAACAGGAACTGGGTGCAGGGCTAGAGTCCCTGGCTGGCCACTAATTGTGTTATGTCCAAATACCTGGAATCCCAAGGCATCTCACCAGCCGGTGAACTGAAATAAAATAATGTGTTGTAATCACAATGTAATAAAAAGTATTTTTAAATAAAAAAAATTAAAAATCTATCCACTTAAAATTTTAAAGTTTTCTCTTAAAGAACTATTGATAACAAAAGATGTAAAAAAAATAATAATAAAAAGTATAGGCTCTCAAAGATAGTGATAATGGAGATATTGTAGAGCTAAAACAGTTTTCAGAGAAAAGGTCCTGCCTTAAACATTTATATTAACCATGAATAAAGAATAAAAATAAATGAGACAGAAATCTAACTCAAGGAGTTAGAAAATGAAAAAAGAAAAAGGCCAAAGAAGAGAATTCAAAAAGATAAAAATTCTGGTAAAACTTGTATTTCATACCAGCACCTTTATTTCTGCCTCTCCTATAAATGCGACTGCAGTTATGATGGAATTCACACACATGCACACATGCACACGCACACATCTGCACACGCACACATATGTGTGCACATGCACACATGCACACGCACATATATGCACATGCACACTCACGTAAAAAGAGCCGGAGAGGAGGCAGCAGAAGATAGGAGATGTGAGCACCTACGTGGCCGCTGGAACTGAGCGGCAGATGATTTTTTTGGCCTGGAAAGAGCTGAAACTTAAATCAGGAGGGACACAAGCAACAACCACTTTCACCACATTTCCTTTTATACTATATAGATTTTGTTCCATGTTCATGTATTATCTTTTTCAATAGAGCAATTTTTTTTAAAAGCAAGTGATTTTTCCCAGACTTAGAAGGCCATGATTCTATGTCTCAAAAATTAAATCCTGTATCAGGAAAAAAAAAGAACCCCAGTGGAACGAGATTGTTCTTTGCTCATGGCAGCCTCCCTCTGCAGCCGAATGTACCAAGCCTTTCAAAGGAGACAATCCTCCTAGAGGGTAGTAATCCCAAACTCCACAAGTCCCATTGAATGCCATAAAATGTGGCATAGAAATCACAACCTGAGCTCTGTCTCCAAATTCCATCTTGGATATGTGCAAACTTACAGCTTTTCCCTGACCCAGTGAAAGGGTTATGGGAAATCATCTCAGCTAAACTAAGATTTACAGGGCAAAGGTCCAAGGAAAGGCAGAAAATAGGAAACCTTGTCCTGAAAGAGCAAGAGGAAATTCTGGAACAAAGTCCAGCTACAGTTCTCATGAGCTGTGTGATCCTGAGCAACACACTTAGCCTTGATTTCTCTCATCTGCAAAACCACAAGAGCAATATTCCCTTTCCATGTGGGTCTAGGAGCTGCACGAGTCAATGAATGTTGAGTGTCTGGCACAGCGTGAGTACTTCGATGAGAGCTCCTTCCTTCTGGCTTCTCACGGGGAGACTTTATATCTCGAGTTCCATCAGACGCATCTGTCTTGTTTGATCCCTTCCTAACATTTATTATTTGACAATATGTTTTACATGCTCCTTTTTCTCTATTTCCAGGGCCGCTGCTATTTGCTTCTTTATTCCACTAGCTTTCGGAGTGATCTCTTTGCCTAAACTCTTCAGAAAAACAATATAGACTGAAAGATCGCTTTTATCAGTCATTCCCTAATTCTGACATTAACATTACTGTGTTCTGAAAATCAGTTTCAAATTCCTCATCTGACATTAAAAATCCCAGAAACTTTATAATTTAGCCCAAAGTTTATAAAACCAACCCTATGCAATGTAAATCCGTATTATTAATTTTTTTTTAGTCTCACACTTCCCAACAAAAACCTTGTTTCTACCTGTGTCCATACTGATTCTGATTTTGTTCATACAAATCCTACTCATTCTTCAAAGACAAACTCAAATTTGACATTTCTCCCTAACGGTCTCCTTGAATATTTCAGGTCACGTTGGTCTTGACCTTCGAATTCCTGGATCCCACCTTCAGCACATACGCTATTTTATCCCTTCCTAAAGTATGGTTTCGGTGTTCATCTTAGGGCTCACTGATTGTGTGTGTATGTGTAGAGTAATGAATACTTCATTGATTAGGAAAAAAAGGAGCAGCTGGAGCTGTTTATGTCTGGGACTCCTGCATACTCTCCTTTAAATCTGAATCTTCACCAAGTAAACCAGATGCACAGAAGTAATTAACTCCCAGCAAGTCGAGTCATTGATCCTCAGTAAGTGGCTGACAAAGTATAGAAGCTTTAGTGGAAATGGGCATGGTGTGTACATGGATAACTTTGTGCAGATTTAGCTTCCTATCATTTCTAATTTGCTTTGACATATTTGGAGAATAATTGGGGCCTCCACCCTCACTCTCAACACATATAAATCATTTTGTGATGAGAGATGTTTCATTTGAGGAAAATCACTTGAGTGTCAAGGCATGGACTTTTGAAATTTTTATATCTGATCATGAAAATCAGAACAGACACATTAATGGCTGTCCAATAGCTGTGGTGCTCTATGGTTGAAATGTTTGTCCCTTCCAAAGCTCATGTGGAAGTTTGATCCCCAGTGTGGCAGTGTTGAGAAGTGGGGCCTTCAGGAGGTGATCGATTCATAAGGGCCTGGCCTCGTGGATTAATTCACGAATGGCTTAATGGGTTACTGGATTGTGACAGGTGTAGACTGGTGGCTCTATAAGGAGAGTGCATGGATGTGCTCTTGCCATTCTCACCATGTGGTGCCCTTTACCCAACTTAGGGCTCTGCTGAAAGTCCCCACCAGCAAGAAGACCCTCACCAGATGCACTCCGTGGACCTAGGACCTCCCAGCCTCCAAAACTGTAAGAAATATATTTTGTTTCTTTATAAATTATCCAGTTTCAGGTATTCTGTTATAAGCAACAGAAAACTGGCTAATGCACAAGGTATTTCTGTTTAGGTGGTAAAGATATCCAGATCTAGGGTGAACTGTCAGACAGGCAGGAGACATATAAAGATATAAGCCTAACTTCCATGGGAAATGAAGACAAGCTCACAAATCAAATGGACATGTGTGACAATGGGTAGACTATATATCATAAAGAGGTAGAGTTGACTTAGCACAATGTCTCACAATCACCCAACATGTTAGCCATGAAACGCTGCCTCTCATAAGCCTCTGTACATATCCCCAGTTAAATCATCAGGTCCATTCACTAATTCCCAGAGATCTGGGGTGGTCTCTTGGGGATACATCTGACGAGGGTTTCCTAAATTCTGGGGGTCTTTTTGATGGTAAACACATACAACCTTGGTCCTGAGATATTAACTTAATTCTTAACATTTCTAGAACTCATATACTTGATATTATCAGAAAGGCTAAAAGGGACATTTATAATTCAGCTAATAAATAGTTTCTGCAAATCCAGACGTTAGTGCTAGAATGAAATAAAAAATCAATTTAGGCTAAGGAATTTGTATTTCAACTTTCACTGAATATTCTTTCATTTTTGTTCTTTAATCATATGATATTTATCTGTTTTGAATTGACATAGAAAAGAACAAATATATAGTGTAATGCTCAGGAATACAAGCTCTGGGTTAAAATCCAGGATGCATCAGGTACTAGCTCTGTGACCTTCAGCAAATTATTTTGTGACTCTGTGCTTGTTTCTTCCACTGTAAAATAAGGTTGTGCCATGATGATTAAAGGTAATACGTGTGAGATATACATAGAACCACATTGGTTAGGTATCATCATATTCCTACTATCGATCTTCTAAACACCTTTCAATTCACCTTGGAAGTCAAGGGCTCCTATATTCAAGGAATATATCATATCTAGGAAATAATTGTTTAACCACCTTTACTGACTCTGCTGACTAGCTTTCATCTGTTAGCTTTCCTGTTTAATGTGTGAATTACTAGGAGAAGCAGGAGGTAACACAACTGGCCTCTGCCATCAGCTCACCCCCATTTGAATTCCAAGTCGGCCTCTCTCCAGCTCTATGAACTAGAGTGAGTCACTGAGCTTTGCTGTGCCTTATTTTTCCTTTCTCTTCACTGCCTCGTAGATTTTTTTTAAATTATAACTAATCGTAATAGATAATGTACATTAAAGTGTTCAATAGTAACATGTAATAAGTCCTCAAGGATCTAAATAAACAATGGGAAAAAAAATAGAAGTCAGAATCTTGGGGGCCTTCACAGAGAGAGACTGACGGGGAGGAGCATGACAGGGACTTCCTAGACACTGATGTCATCATGCTGGTCCATCTCCACCTGCCTGTTGGCCACCGAAATGTGTGTATCGATAAAAACCCACCATTGTGTACACTGAAAACTTGCCTTGTTTATGCTGTGCATGTTATCCTGTAGTAAAAGAGCTCAGAGAAGCAAACAAACATAATATCTGAGGAAATCACACAGGCCATACAGTATTTTAGAATAAATGCATATTTTCACAGTTCTTTTTCTACTGAACATGGATTAGCCAAGGATCAAGAGCTTAGACTATACCAAAATTACAGAGTAAAAAGGAGATTTGGAAACCATTGATTTAAATTAATTATGATAGCCAACCAAATTAAGAGCAGAGGAGGGATCAGATTTGAAAGACTGTCCCACTGTAGACTAAATGTGGTGCCCTGAGGCTTGGTGTTTTGGTGTTGGTGATACACCCCTATGCCCTGGAGGGCAGGTTAACCGCCACCTCGCTGCCCCTTGACACCGATGGGGGAGTCATTATTTCAGGACTACAGGACTTGGCCCTGCTTCCCTGGCAGCTGAAGGACATCCCCAGGTCACTCTTCCAGCCAGACAGATTTCTGCCCCAAAGCAAGACCCAACGCACCCACACAGCTCGCAGGGAGGTTCGCGTTCCCTGTGTATCCAGGAGAGCGCACTGATAAGACTCTTTCCTGGAGCCAAAGATGGGAAGGGGTGCTCTCTGGAGATCCAAGGGGAAAAGAGCATGTTCACTGCCTCCCTGTCCATACCCTGCAAATGGATTAAACATGGCGATCTCAGTGCAGCTCACCTCCAGCAGCTCCTCCTCACACACTCCAAAGACAGTGGAGGCGGAGATGCCAAGGAATGACAATAGCCACTGCTTACACAGCATGGCCTCTGTGCAGCAGTGGGTGGCCCCAAAGCTTCTCAGTGCAATGCTCCACCTCAGGTATTATTGTCATCATTTTACCAAGGGGTGGAAGCCTCGGAAAGCTCTGAAAGACCAAGTCAGTGTCTGAGTTAGGACTGGAACCCAGGCTAGACGGGCGCCAGGACCTGGGCTTTCATCATTAAACTGAATTTAGTTTGGGAAGCTGCTTTTATCTACAGATAACAGGATGACAAACGCCAGTGAACAGCATCCATCACCCCGTACACCTCACTGCTTCAGAAATAAGCCAACAGCAGCCACATAAAAAATACATAAATATGGAAAAATAATGAGTCAATGACTCCTGTTCACACACAAGCCAGACAGATGTTACTCGTGTGATTGGAATGGACAGTGTTCGGAACCCTTATGTGTGAGTAAATAGTGTCCTGAAGAAATTGAAACTCTTTCACTATTAATTTTTAAAGTATAACTGTCATCCATTTATGTAGAACTTATATTTTCTTGGCTGAATTCAAGAAGACAACCTAGAAGAATAAGGGATATCTCCTGCAAGTGTCAGGTCGGGTTCAGCAGAAAACAGACCATGAAATGGACGCAGGTGGTTTCACAGGGAGCGCCCTCCAGGAGCTGGCAGAAGGGGACTTGTGACAGAGTCACAGTGGGTCCTGAGCTGGTCCCATGAGAGCTCTGGAGCTCAGACACTTCAAGCTGCCACCAATTGAGGCAAAGGGACGGACCTTCATAGTCCCCCACTGACCAGCCACTGGATATGGTCTGCTCATGGGTACAGGGCACAGCTGTGTCAGGGATATCCCTGAGTGTATTTCCAAGAGCTGCCGTAGCAAATTAACACAAATTTGGTGGCCCCCTGTCCCAAGAGATATGTCCACATCCTAAGCCCTGGAAACCGTGAGCTTGTTTGGAAAAAGGGTCTTGTGGGTGTGATTAAATTAAAGATCTTGAGAAGAGATTATCCTGGATTACCTGGGTGGGCCCTAAATCCAATAATAAATGTCCTTACAAGAGACGCACGGAGGGGAGACGTGGAGAGAAGAGGAGGAGGCTGCGTGAGGCCGAAGGCAGAGATCCGAGTGACACCAAGTCAGGAAGGGCCTGGAGTCACCAGACGTGGGAGAAGCAAAGGAGGATTCTCTCCTAGAGCCTCCGGAGGGAGCGGGGCCCTGCCGTTTATTTTTCTTTTGTAAACGATTGTTGCTGTAACGAATTGCAGCCGCCCTGGGAAGCTAACATGCTGGGAAGCACTGAGCGGGGACCCCCAGCAGGCCATGGCCCAGGGGGACAGCGGCTGGGTTTGGAGAGGCGGCCCCGAGAGGTGCTGCAGAGCCCACCGTGGTGTGTGCCTTCTTCGCTCGGGTCCAGTTTTTGCAGAGGAGGTTCTTTCCTTGGGTAAATCCCCATTCATATCTGTCTTTCATTCAACACACTTTTTTGGAGCACTTGCTATTTGCCAGGGACAGTGTGAGACTTTGGGAGTGCCAGAGAGGACAGAGACAGTCACTGTCCCAAAGCAGCTTAGAGAATGGCAGACAGAAAAGAAATGTTCAAAGGGCTCCAAGAGTTTGGTGGAGGTGAACACAAAAGAACGTCATCTGAGCAAGGGTCCGAGGGAGGCAAGAGGGTCCCAGCCCAGCCCTGGACGAGAAGAGCTGGCCGGGTAAGCAGGGAGATGCTGAGGAAGACAGTGTCCAGGCAGGAGGGACGCTGTGACAGCTAAAGCCCCAGATGAGAAGAGCTGGCCAGGTAAGCAGGGAGATGCTGAGGAAGACAGTGTCCAGGCAGGAGGGACGCTGTGACAGCTAAAGGGAGGAACCGGCAGGGAACGGCCCTGCGGCTCACGCTGCTGAGCCCGGGGACTGCTGCAGTCTTCTCCAGGTGTGGGGCACAGTCCAGCTTCACGTCCACAGGCCAAAGTGAGAATCCTGGGACCTCCAAGGGCCTCATGTCTGGGGGAGTCCGTGCCACAACCTGCCCCGTGAGTCTCTAATGCACAAAGCTCGATGAGCACTGCTCTCAAAGACCGTGTTGAAGCAATAGAACCATGCACATTTTTCATTTTTTAAATAAGGAAACATTTCAAACTCTCCCTATTGGCGCTGCAGGCTTCTCCAGGTGTGGGGCACAGTCCAGCTTCACGTCCACAGGCCAAAGTGAGAATCCTGGGACCTCCAAGGACCTCATGTCTGGGGGAGTCTGTGCCACAACCTGCCCCGTGAGTCTCTAATGCACAAAGCTCGATGAGCACTGCTCTCAAAGACCGTGTTGAAGTAATAGAACCATGCACATTTTTCATTTTTTAAATAAGGAAACATTTCAAACTCTCCCTATTGGTAATGTAGCTACTATGTAAAGAGGTTAACAATTTATTACAAAACAAGTCTAATTTTTAAAACCTTTTACATATACATAGGGATGTACTGCACGTGCATGTGCGTGTATATATAGATGTATATACAGTCATTTAACATTAGCCTGTCTCTGAGTCTGTGTAGGTATCCTAAGTAGTTCTAACAGAGAGCAGATAAAATCTGATGAAAATATTCTTTCTTTATTACTAGCATTTGTAGTTAAATCTCTTAGCACAAAAGTATAAATTGTATAAACACAAGCAGGATTTAGCTGCCTCTGCGTTCCAAACCCAGCACCTGTGCATGTGCGTGTATATATAGATGTATATACAGTCATTTAACATTAGCCTGTCTCTGAGTCTGTGTAGGTATCCTAAGTAGTTTTAACAAAGAGCAGATAAAATCTGATGAAAATATTCTTTCTTTATTACTAGCATTTGTAGTTAAATCTCTTAGCACGAAAGTATAAATTGTATAAACACAAGCAGGATTTAGCTGCCTCTGCGTTCCAAACCCAGCACCATCTGTATTGACAATAGCTTGAAGTAAAGACGACCAATTGGTGTTGAAGATCTAAAAGGATTACCAGCAATAGAAGTCTCCCTGGACGGACCACCATCCTAAAGCCGCCACCACTCAAAGTTTGTCCTGCTGCTGCTTCCAAAGGCAACCGTGGCTCTGATTCTGGAGGCGTTTGAACCAGCCCCACGCCCTGTGTGTGTGCCCCGAGCAGCAAGCGGCTTCCAGCGCAGAGCGAAAGGGCTCTGGGCCCAGCCAGCGCCCGAGGTGTCCGCGGTCACAAGTGCAGGTGCAGACAGCTGTCCCTCCTGAGAGCCAGCCACACAACTCCACGTCCTTGCTGCTCCACAAGCTGCCCAGCAGGGGCCATTGTGCTATTTTTATGCTGTGNAATTTATTACAAAACAAGTCTAATTTTTAAAACCTTTTACATATACATAGGGATGTACTGCACGTGCATGTGCGTGTATATATAGATGTATATACAGTCATTTAACATTAGCCTGTCTCTGAGTCTGTGTAGGTATCCTAAGTAGTTCTAACAGAGAGCAGATAAAATCTGATGAAAATATTCTTTCTTTATTACTAGCATTTGTAGTTAAATCTCTTAGCACAAAAGTATAAATTGTATAAACACAAGCAGGATTTAGCTGCCTCTGCGTTCCAAACCCAGCACCATCTGTATTGACAATAGCTTGAAGTAAAGACGACCAATTGGTGTTGAAGATCTAAAAGGATTACCAGCAATAGAAGTCTCCCTGGACGGACCACCATCCTAAAGCCGCCACCACTCAAAGTTTGTCCTGCTGCTGCTTCCAAAGGCAACCGTGGCTCTGATTCTGGAGGCGTTTGAACCAGCCCCACGCCCTGTGTGTGTGCCCCGAGCAGCAAGCGGCTTCCAGCGCAGAGCGAAAGGGCTCTGGGCCCAGCCAGCGCCGAGGTGCCCGCGGTCACAAGTGCAGGTGCAGACAGCTGTCCCTCCGGAGAGCCAGCCACTGGCTCCACGTCCTTGCTGCTCCACAAGCTGCCCAGCAGGGGCCATTGTGCTATTTTTATGCTGTGGGAACTTTGGCCTTAAAAACAATGGACTAGATTAACTATTGAATGTCCCTCAGAGCTGCTGGGGGAGGGATGGTAACATTTTCATGAGTTTGGGTAGCTTTTTGTTTTTGTTTTCACTCTGTGATCACTCCGGTTTACTTTATTTAATTTACTACATTTGGGTTAACAAAATTCCACATGCCTTCTATCACTGAGCTTTTTTCCCCTGTATTATAAACAACACTGGCAACGATCTCAGATCTTGGGTGTAGATTCACAGTTTTCTGGCAACTATGCACACACACTCTATTGACACCTGTGAGAATCCATTTAGTGTGTTCACAGATTTCACATAAGCAGCAGTTGTCAGAGCCTAAACCAAGTCAGGCACCTTGTTTTTTATCCTGGGTTCTGCAATTTGTTCATTAATGAGTTTAGCTCTGGAGGAAAAGAACAAAAAAAAAAAAAAATAGGGAAACAACTAAGAGTAGTAAATGATGGCTCATTTTCTCTTTCTCAAAAAACAAAAAAGATGACATAAAAAATGGAAAGTATACATAAGAAAAATAATTACACTTCAATTTTCTAATATTTGCCTTTCTAAGCAGATACAGAGGACAATAGGAAAAACTTTCATGGATGAGACTCAAAAAAAACCTCCAGGATTTTCCAGGATTTCTAGCTCACCGTGGAGCCTGATTCACATTTCCTCGGTTATGTGCACGATCTGTGGGAAACTTTCCTTTCATTGGAGGTGTTAGGACAGAGGTTCATGAAGCCCCAGAAAGTCCAGCTGCAGATCACGTTTGGGGTGGCCGGCACAGAGACCCCCCATCTCACGTGCATATGAACATTCCCTCTGTGCCTAACCAACTCAAGCTTCCCAGCCCCTGGAATCATATGTCCACGTTTTGTTTACAAAAAATAATCTGCATAAAGGCAAAGTGGAGACAAATGACAGGAAAGCAAGCCTTCACAGCCCTGTCGGCAAAGTGCAAAATTGGCTTTTACAAACTGGAAGGAAGCTGTATTCAGAGTGTCTAAGAAAATCTACACAAGGATGATCTATTTGAGAATTTGCACCTACAATGGATGAAAATAATATCCAGGGTCTGAAAAAACCCACAGGATCCAAAGAGCAACATCCAAGACAACTGTTTGGAATTTTTTTTCCAAAGTGTAAAGTTCAAAATATCTTTAGCAGTTTGATATTAGCTACTAGAAGAGTATAGAATCTGTAGTGGAGAGCTCTAGGTAGAAATATTGGGAGGAGAGAGGGAAGGGGTTTAGAC
>NW_007726824.1:245218-248575 GCF_000696425.1 Galeopterus variegatus
GAATCTGTAGTGGAGAGCTCTAGGTAGAAATATTGGGAGGAGAGAGGGAAGGGGTTTAGACAAAGGAGAGGTCTAAAAATGTATTGTCCTCAGTATCTACCTGTCCTTCAAACACAGGTACATTGTCAGGAGCCCACAGTGGCAAGCATTAAGATAACGTCCCACTTAAAATACCTGCTATTAAAAAACAGTAACAAACTAACTGGCCAACGACAGGAGGCTAATTAAATAAATAAATTATAACATAAGTTGTGGATAAATAATAAAATTAGAAAATATTTTTGTTAAAGCATGCAAAATGAAATTACAAAACAGAATCCATTTTCAAAACTACTGGAATTGACAAATTAGTATAGAGCTACTTAAATATATATATGAGTATAGAAAAGGAACTGAAATTAGGCAAACCAAAATGTTAGCAGATTATCGATGACTGTGATTTTCCTCTTTGCTTTTTTCCTTTATTTCTTTTAAATAGAATACATGTCTGCTTTCAATTTAAATATTATTTTTAAAATTTGCACTAATTTTTTCCTCCCCAAAACATGAAGCTGCTATACTTTTCCTTTTAGAAAGGATTCCTTCTATTAATGCCAAACTTTTCATCCTCCAGTATTAAAATGAACTTTAAACTAATATGTATAACTTCTGTTATGTGTTAGTGAGCAGTTGCCTTATTGATAACACAAAAATTAAGTAAGTTATTAAAATATTTTTATATTAAGAATTACTTTAATATTTTTGTAACGTTAATGTTTGACTCACCAAAGGTTAACAGAGAACTAGAAGAAATGAAATGTCTTAAAACTTTCTTCATGGACAATGTTAATACAATTTCATGTCTATGTTGAGGTGTATACTCCAATATGCATGCATCCACACACACACATCCAAAATTCTAATAATTTCAGTCACCTCTCAAAATTTATATTCCAAGTTATGAGTCTTAAAACCATCACAAAAGCAATATGCATAGGAAATAAATATGCATTTGCTGTTGTATTAATAATGCTTTATTCTGAAAAGTGAAAGGATTTTTAAAAATGCAATGTAATCATACACAGCACCTTGTTACCTTACTTTGACAAATAGTAAATGCAAAAGCATAAACCAGGCTGGCATGTTTATGAAATGCAGAACCATAAGTCACCCACCAGGCTTATAGGAAGAAACTAGATTTTCAAAATGTGCCCCATTTAAACAATTGTATGGAAGCCACAGTATCAAGGCTGCCTGGAAAAGAACAAAGCTCCCTCTCCTGCACTCACTTGCAGTCTGACTTTTCCCAGATATTTTCTTATTTCCATTTGCTAAGACATTATTCTGGAAAGAGAGTGCTTTGTGAAAGGCAGTCACAGAGAGTAAGATGAAATCCTTTATTGTCCTATCTGTTAATGTCCTAATACCCTAAGTTCTTTATCAATTTTGCTTTAATTATGTATGTAGTACTGACCTCAAATGAGAAAATTTTGCCTTAACACAGAAATATTCTTATTTCCAATATTCCACACAATAACTTAACTGGTTTCTACCTCTATTCCCTCCTATTTTTCATCGTGACACACACGAATGATTGTTCGTGTCCTTTCTACAAATTGACTCCTACTTACATTTCTCTTCAGTTAATAGCTTCGAGTAGGCAGGCATGAGACCATAAAAATACAATCTTTAATCTCAAGGACTTCCCGTCCAGGAAGGCGTCAGGGCAGACCACATGGCACCAAGTGAGCGGCGTGACCTACAGTGGCTCTCGGTGTGAATAAACAACCCTGATTAAGAGTTACATTCTGTTAGGAATATTCTCAACATTTCTGCAACAGAAACAGCCACCTTGCCTATGCTGAAATTTCAGTTTGTTTTTCCCGGAATGAAATGAAGCTTGTTCACAGGGTGAATGCACCAGAGTGTTGGATTTCCTTTCCTGGGTTAGAGAGAGACAATAACTCTGTTATGATCCTTCCCACTCACACCTAGAAACCATCAAAAAGGGGGTTGGGAGGGACAGGAGCACTTTGCTTAGTGCCAGCTGTTAGGTTTTCTTACAGCTCCAGTGTCCTGAAGCATTTGCCCAGTGGCTCGTGCCTTAGCTCTTTAAAGCTCTTAAGAAGTCCCTGTGTGCCGCAGTTGGAGCGGTCTGGCCTCAGCCCCAAGCGGACCACTCCTGCACTGTGTCATGCATTTTGAAATCATGCCCATCTAGGACTTTCCACTCTCTTTAGCTGCTCACTCTGGATTCTCTTCTTTGTGCGTGAGAAACAGATACTCCTCTGAAAACAATAGGCTATAAAATGAGAAAAGTTAAGAATCAGCATCAATTTCTCATAAATCTAATTTCCCATTTCCCACCAGTCTGGGTTTATGTACAGACTCTAACACACACACCCCTGTGGGAAATGCATGCCCGTGCTCACGGACCCACCTTGACTTATTCAGTTGGTTTTTCTCCTTGATGGAAAAAAATAACATAATTCAGCAGAGGAATTGTAGGAGGTTATTAGAAATGGGTAGATTTATTATAATTTCCTTTTATCCTGGCTGGGAGATATACTTATCCATAGAAAATGTGTATATATATATTTTCCATGCTAACTTGAAGTTGCCTGGAAAGGACATATTAAACCTATATTTTTATCATTCTGTAGAAAGATATAGGAAAAGCATTTAAAACAATGCATGATAATATGAAATAATCATTCATAACGATAACCTAAAAGTGTTTTATTCATTTTGATACAACAGGGAAACATAAAAAAAATGTTTCATAGACACTAATAAAGACATCATATATATATATATGCCCATAAAATGTTTGCTGTCGTTGAAAGGTCAGATTCAGTATGAAGCCTTTACTTGAGACTTCTAAAACAACTCAAACACATTTTAATGAAACATTTTACTTATCATAAGTAGTACATGCTATTTCTATTAGTTGAAAATCCTTTTCTTACTTTTGTAATGAAGAATTAAAATGCACGATGCTGGAATCTAATAAATAAAAGTATCATTTAAAATACTATTCATTTAATATTCCTGTCCTCCCATTTTTTGTGGTCATGTGGTAAGAGTAATACTTCTTCAAAGCTTATCACAAGATGTCTTTAGGTCTATGGGCATGAGTAAGCTTTCTTTCATAATATCTCTGCTCAGAAAGCTAGCTTACCATATGTAATGTCCACAGTATCAGACAGCTTTAAGTAAGCACAGATTCTAGATCCGATCATAACAAATTTTGATAATGACTTTAATGACACAATATAAACCTGTAGTTGGAAAATAAAAGATTTAAAGTGACTTATCTACTCATCTTTATCTTTAAAATAAATAAAATCTTGCTAAAGTCAATATGCAAAAAAAAAA
>NW_007726824.1:249243-250167 GCF_000696425.1 Galeopterus variegatus
AAAAAAAAAATCCCCTAAAAAATTAGTTTCTGTTATTTGTATTAATAACAAAATAAGTTTAAACTTAAAGAAAAATAGTACTGAAGGTAGAGAGAGCTCAGGAGAGTAATTGGGAGCCTTGGGTTTCCATCCTAATGAGGCCAGCATGACCCAAATGAATTACTTCCCTTCTCTGGACCTCAGTTTCCTCCTATGCAAATCTCTCTGGGGCATACAAGACCCAGGCCAGACCCAAGGCCAACATTTATACTGTACACCTAGCACTGTTCCAGCTGCTTTTCACGCACTCATGCACTTAATCCCCCCAAAACCCCAGGAGGCAGGTACTATTGGTTGAGGAAACAGAGGCACAAAGAAACTAAGAAAAGTTCCCACATGGCACAGCTCTGAGCTGCTGACCACTGCACCACCCTGCCTTCTATCTCACTTGAAAGAGAGCAAGAAAAGGCATCTCTAGTGAGAAGGGTCCATCAGGCCTTTTTTCAAGTCAGAGACACACTCTGCAAGCCGTACACACATGGGTCTCACCTCACTGTGCCTCAGGACCTGGGCCTGGTCTTGCCATGGTGTTGGGAGGCCATCCAGGTGCAGGTGGAGGCTCTCAGGAGCAGCAAACTGTTGAGTGGTCATGTCCCACCCTCTCATCCTCAGCCTTGAAGTTTCAGAAACTGGATTAAAACATAAAAATGTATAGGATGCCCAGAGGTGATCACACTTCCAATAGCAGACTCACACTTGCTAGATTCACAGGGAATTGTCGCACAAATGCTAGAGCCACTACAGTCATCTATAAATGGAGCCAGCTCTTCCTAGGAACATGTCAGATCCTATCCTTCTATGTAGGACTCGGTGTCCCCCCTTAATGTTACTTAAGAAGTCAAATTATTTCTTAGCCTGATTAATAAGTGCTATGATGAAATCCAA
>NW_007726824.1:251580-253116 GCF_000696425.1 Galeopterus variegatus
GCTCACTTCTACATGTGCTTCTTAAAAGCACAAAGTCACAGACTTTGAGAAAGACCTACTATGGTCTATCATTTTATTTCATGAGCTGCAGACTCAGTGTCTAGAGCCAAACTTCCTATTTACATCAATCTATGTTTCTTTTCAAACATTTTGAAATAGTGGTACACACACCCATTCTGTTTTCAAGTACCTGTTATACGAAACTTTTTATTTCCTAAACTTGGATAATTTCCTTTGTGCACACTGCTTTTAGACAATTAACGTAATTGTTTAAGGTTTGATATAGTGTAGTTGCATTATTTTATAGATTTAGCCATTTCTCTTTCTGAAATAAACACACTGCTTCTGAGATCTATTGGGAGTACGTGCCCCTTCTTTCCGTAGCACACGGTAGCTCTCCAAACTAACAAAATTACCTGCTCTGCGTGACAAAAGACCTGATGGCTTTTCCTGATGGCTTTTTCAGAAGAGTGGACTCTGGACACTGCTTCTGCCCGATGGTTCTGACCTGGCATCATTCTGTCCTGATGACAAATTGCATGTACAATTTATAGTTGGAGCAGATGGGAGAGTTTAGGTTATTAAAATCTAAACTTGTTTCCTGAGCAAAAAGAGAATAGTCTACCCTCTGCCTCTCAATGAAACATAGATTTCTTGTAGAGCAAATTTTGAATACTCAAACTTTAGTAACTACAGCAATTATGCACATTAGGGACATCTAGACCGTAAGAAGATTAAGGTTGGCTCTAAATGATGTTAAATAGAAGGCACTCGGTCATTTATTCACCAGGTTCATTGAAAGCCTGGAATTTCCAGGAATACAAAGATTCCCCCCCACCACCACNTGTTACTTAAGAAGTCAAATTATTTCTTAGCCTGATTAATAAGTGCTATGATGAAATCCAAACAGGAGAAATAGAAATGTTTGGAAGATGATATTTGATCTCAGCTTTGGACAGGTTCTGTCTTAACCCACACCAGATGGGCTTGCATGATCTTTGCTCATCCAACACCCTCTTTCAATGCTGAGCGTCTTCTCTTCATCTGTCTTGTTCTGTTTGCAAATGCTCAGTATCCCTGATTAAACCAGCACCAAGTTGCAGTGTTAGATGATCACCTTTCCCCTCATGAGGTCTGATTTGGTGGGTTTCGCTCTCAGATCTCTAGGGACCACCTGCCCCACAGTCACAGCCTCCAACAACCTAGAATGTAATAGAGGTACTTTAAATACATAGGATGTCCCTCTGTTATTTTCTCTTGACATTTAGATTTTCTTTGTTTCTGCAGTGGCATTCACAATCTTCTAGAAGGTTTAAACAAAACAGATTTTTTTAAAAAATAGTCTATGGCCACTCCACCCTGGATGTGCCCAATCTCATCTGATCTTGGAAGCTGAGCAGGATTGGCCTGGTATTTGCATGGGAGACCACCTGGGAATACCAGGTGCTGCGGGCTTTAAAAACATAATAAACAAATAAATAAATAAATCCACTAGCAACTTAATGCAACTCATATTTGGTCAGAAATAGTAAGAAA
>NW_007726824.1:253989-254321 GCF_000696425.1 Galeopterus variegatus
TCACCAGGTTCATTGAAAGCCTGGAATTTCCAGGAATACAAAGATTCCCCCCCACCACCACCAAAAAAAAAATACTATAAGAATAACTATCTTTCTTTTCATTAAATACTTAGTTTGAGGGCACATAAACCTTATTGTGCGTTACCTAAGCCCAGGCATGTAGAAAGGCTGTTTTAAGATGTGCTATACAGTGTTAAGAAGGTGTTGGGACATATTTTGGCTTTTCAAGAAACTAATCGTAATTTTAAATTCGCTAGCCTTCAAGGGTACTCAAGGGCCGGCCCGGTGGCGCACTGCTACAGTGCGCCGCTTGGGAGCGCGGTGGCGCTCCC
>NW_007726824.1:255095-257002 GCF_000696425.1 Galeopterus variegatus
GATGGGGAAAAAATAATGTAAAAGCTAAAATGAATTCCAATGGTTACTGGCCCTAGGGATTTATTCCAGCCACTGCTAAACCAAAATCTAGAGGTTTCAGATCCAAATTTATTGGCTTATTCATTTACTCTTAATTCAACAACTAGTGATTGAGTTCTAGATGGCATTGTGGAAACTTCTGGAAACTATTATTGACATGTTATTGATTCCCAAATTATCTTGGTTTCAGAATTCCCCCCCTCCAAGGAATTAGGTATACCTTTGCTGAAGCTCTGTGGGATTATTCAGCTCCATTGCCTTGATGGTCTCCAAGAATCATCTATTAAAAAAATTCTATGTATTACTCTACTTTTTATTTATTGTCACTTACTTCTACAATAATTCTAAGAAGTAGCGGATGCCATTCTCCCACTTTACAATTAACAAATCTGTGGCTTAAGCAAGAGTAATTGCCCAGTGTCACACAAATATATCAAGTGGCAGGACAGGGACTTGAACCCAGGTTTGGCTGGCCCCCAAATCCCTTTCTGACATCATCGCATCACACTGGCTCAAGGGAGAGGGACGTAGTTCTCCACCTAGGCCAGGACACAACTCAGAACTCTGAATTCTTACGGAATAATGTGCACTGGTTCAATTCAATGTTGGTATATCATTAAAGAGTGACAGTTCAAGTATTTTGTTTTCAGAAAATTTAACTGTGAATTTCCTGGGGGATAGCAGTTTCCAGAACTTACTCCCAATAGTGGAAGGGACAATGTAAGGGGCATTTCATTTATACATTTCTCTAGATTTTCTAAGCCATATTCCTGAATAATTATATTATCAGAAACTCAAGCAATCAGACTAGATTACCTTCACTCTTCTGCAGAAAATTTATTGTACAGGTTGAAATTTAATGTAATGTCTTCGAATTTAAGAGGATGGTGTAAAATACATTTATTAAAATAATTCACTCATTTAACAAATCTTCACTGAGTACTTCACTATGCCAGCCCTGAAATACAGTGTTGAACAAAAGTAGATTTGGTCTTTATGCTTAGAGAACGTACACTCATTTAATTCAAAATACAGATAATCACACACAAATCACAGTTCTGATAAGTACTTTGAAGGAGAGAAACATGGTGGACAGTAATGGAATTTGACCTATTGAAAACGATGATTAAAATGGTCCTGTTGAATATATTTTTGTTAGGATCTGTATACTAAGCACACGTTGTAGAATTAAGTCAATTAAAAATGCGTTTCACTGCTTTGTTGTGTCTTTTTTCCTTTCATCTGACACCACAGACCAAATCTGATCTAATCTCATCCAGTCTAATCATTTCTTAACTTATTTCCAAAAGCTTAAAGCTAAATTTGCTCCTCAACATTAAGGTATAATTCATTCTTTCTTCATTAACTGAACTTTGTTCTCTTTCCATTTTAATTGTTCCATTTTAGATATGCTTTAACATTTAATATGCCTCAAACATTTTTTTTGGTGAGTTGATAAGTATAAGTAAAAACTTAATAATTAATAAATAACTTACTTTCAATTGCCATCTGGTTGCTGATTCTTTTTTTTTTTCATTGTCACCCTGGTTGAACTGCAGTTAAAAGCTGAAAATTCCTTTAGATTTTGAGAAGATTTCAAAGAGGCATTAATTCCTAGTAGACCCCAGGGCAGTAAACATTTTGGAACTATCGAGACCAAAGGTCTTACATATCCTTGAGGAGAAAAAAGTACAAATTCACAACAACCTACTTTTCACTCTTCAACTCTTACTCTTTGTCCTATAAGAGATAGAATTTGGAATAAAAAAGCCTAACCCTTTCATGAACATTCCACTTTACGGGCCGCCCCAGTGGCGCACTGCTACAGTGCGCTGCTTGGGAAGCGCGGCGGCGCTCCCGCCGAGGGT
>NW_007726824.1:257723-258188 GCF_000696425.1 Galeopterus variegatus
CTGAGGGTTGTGATCTGTTGCCGGTCACGAAAAAAGACAAAAAGGAAAAAAAAAAAAAAACATTCCACTTTACACTAGAATAGTGCGATCTGATCAAAGTGACTGCTGAGTTACACCTCGTCCTCCCAGTCTTGGGCAGCAATAGAGTAGGGGAGCCGGGTCTGCAGACATCTGTGACAGTGTGGAACCTCTGCTGATGGACACACTGTCCTCTGGGAAAGCAGTGTCAACATAAACGTCTTCCAAACGGAGACAGCCTGTGGGGAGCCAGTGTTAGGAGGCACACGTGCTGCCCTTAGGTTTCCCATACTTAGAGAAGTGTTGTATAAGGTGCTTACCATCTAGGATTATGCTGGAGAGTTACACTGACCATGCTTGGGGGAAATACAATATTTGGTGTCTGCCTGTTCTCTATCTAGCTACCTTTATCAAGGGAAGTTTTATTTTCCACAGCAGTAACCCTTT
>NW_007726824.1:258562-259938 GCF_000696425.1 Galeopterus variegatus
GGAAGCATGAGAGATGCTTTGTCAATGGATGATCTAGACAAAGGTATGATCTGAATGTTCACACAGAATTGTAATGAAAACATTTTATTTGAGCATATGGCTTCTATCCCAACAAGTCTATTGTGTCAAAAAACAGATAACTATCCCTCTAATTCCACTAGCCATTCTATATTGGCTATATGCAGGGACTGCTCTGAAAAATGAACTGGTCATAATAATATACCTGGTCACATTGATACCTTACTCAAACACTCTTTTTTGTACTATTATTTTATATTTTACGTATTTTTTGATTGTGAACATTTAAAAACTGCAAAGTGAAATACTTACTGTTCATTTATTAAATATAAGAAAGATGAATTAAAATGAAATTATATTCAGATTGTAATCAAAAATAGCAATGCCTTTATTGGTCCAACCTCAGTTCAACTTTTTTAACAAGGTTAAAGAAACCAATTTAACACTATTCTTAACCTGGGAGCTGAGTTTCTGCAGTGCTGTGCAGCCTCCCATCTTTCCGATATTAGCTGGCTGCAGGTGATGTTACAGGTAGGTTAACACACCAGTGAATTCACTAGAGAAATGAGACATAGTCTCTTCTATATCACCTAATTGTGCCTCCTTTCTTGTAGGTCTTATGCTTTTTCACCCTCAAATGTCACTTTTGCTTCCAAATGTAGCTACACTTTATAATCAGTTATATATTTTAATGGATATAAAATAAATGGTCACTGTAACTTTCAGAGGTTAAAATTTCCCTTCCACCACAAAACACCAGAACACCATTGATTAACCAAATCGGTCTTACATATGTAAGTCATGGTGATTTGAAATCAAATAAAAGGAGGTTTCAGAGGTCTGCTGATCAAGGTCCAGATCCACTGCTTGGAATAACTTCAGTTAAACTGTCCCCAGATAAATATCTCTTCAGTTTTTAACTTCTCTGTAATGAAGGCATGCACTGCCTGAAATTTTTTATACTCCTGGGTTTCTCTTTGGAAGATTTGACTTGCTTGTTGTATTTCAGGAAAGTGAAATTAATTTGATGAGCTATTTTCTTTCTCAACTCTTTAGTCCTCATTCATGTGATTCTGGCATCATACACATTGGTAGGAGACATCAGAGAAATAAAATAAGAGCTGTAGGCAAAGCTTGCGCTAGAAGAGTCAGAGAGTTACTAATCCATGGATCAGCTAAGAAAAAAAAAAGGAATCCCAGGGGCAATAAGACAGAAATAATAACACTAGAAAAAGATAGAGAAAAGGCACATACATGAAAGACTCATGTAACACAACTTACCTATGATAACTCAAAGTTTCTTTGTGTTTATCTCCAGTTTGAAGTCTCTTACCAAACCCAGCCCCCAAAAATGAAAT
>NW_007726824.1:262046-262277 GCF_000696425.1 Galeopterus variegatus
TTTTTTTTTTTTTTTTTTTTTTTTTTTTTCATTTTGTGTCTTTACCGTCAACTTAAACTCTAAAGTTAATGTCAAAGGGACAATGGGACTCTCTCAGTAGGATTTGTGAAAATCGAAGAGCAAACATGAACTAAAGATGTGGTTTCTAATGGGTTATAAAGAAAAGATGGGAAATGTAACATACTTCAGTGTCAAGAGTATCTATTTAGAAAATGTTGCATTTTTAATTCT
>NW_007726824.1:262812-265192 GCF_000696425.1 Galeopterus variegatus
GAAATGTAACATACTTCAGTGTCAAGAGTATCTATTTAGAAAATGTTGCATTTTTAATTCTTTATTCTTTTTTTTTTTTTGAAGTCAAAACTGCTATATATTTGTAGAGTGTGATTATTGCCAGCTGTCTTTGTTTTTGATAATGTGTCAGGGTTTGGTTCCTGTTTACCTAACTCCAGGATAATAAGGTTACTTTAAAGGCTGCCATGGCTGTTTACATAACATTCCTGTGATTCTGGAAATGAGTACAGCTTCCTGCTCAAGGCCAAAAAGAAGAAATGGGATATGGAGTGCTCACACACACTAAAATAATTGCCACAGGTCTGATCAATAAAGCCTTAGGTTAAATGACAGATACCATCTCTACCTTCCTACTTGCCTTCAAGCAGTATCAGATCATTTATTGTTTTGTTAACTCACCACGTACTTTTACCTCTTCCTTTTATCTGGAATACTGTTCTTTTTTCCAGTCCTTTCTCTAACTGATGAGCATCCATTCATCTTTCAAACATCCTAATTCCAATGCCACCTCTCCTAAAAGATCTCCCCCAACTATGCCAAGCAGAAGAAATAATTCTCTCCTTTGTATTTCCATAACATTTTATAAAGACTCATCTTTTAAAGAGTATTATGTGCTACCGGAATTAAATTTTTACATGCGGGAGTCCAATGCTAGACTCTAAGCTTCCCAAAAGGCAAAGCTTTTGACTTATTCATTTTTTCATTCCTGGAAACTGGAGGTAAAGAAACTGACATACAGTGATTATTCAACACATGTTTGCTGAATGAATGAATGAATGAATGAACAGGAGTGTGAACGAATCCATTACTCTGAACCAATGCTATGTAGTTCACCTTGTATTGTGATTATATCACAACCAAAAGGTTTTCTGGGATTTTATGCAGGAGGCAAGAACAGTCCATCTCAAACAAAGATGAGCTGACCTAAAGGGTTCACAAAATCTTTTCCAACTGTCATTATCTAATTTTATGATTTTTAGGGGTCTGAGCAGTGAACCATCTCTTCTGTTCCTTTTTCCACGTGTGATGTAGGATGTATGAGGGATGATCGAGTTGTGGCATTATTGGCGCATATTTTTCTCTTTGCTGCATTCTTCAAATGTATTCTAGATGTAAGAGAAACAAATGAGCTGTCTATGCTGCAAAACAACGCTGCTTTGCCAGACATTGAGTCCCTTTCTCTCCACTCATACAGCGAGCTTCATAATGGAGCCGTTCTTCCTTCTGTGTTTATCTCTACAAAGTGCGCCCAACGCCATATGCTTCATAGCAGCTTCTACCTTCACTCTGGGAGAGTCTCCTTTGTGTTGACTTTGGTCATACGATTAACTACATTCTTCAAGATCATCTGCAGTTTTCAAGATGAAGGACTTCACTAATGTTTCCTTACTAAGCAGATTTTGACATTTGTACAGGAAAAGACGAACCCTACCAAAATAGCATCTCTACTAAGAAAGGAAATTCACTTGAAGGTAAACATCGTAAATTCTGTTTAAAGATAAGGAAGATGACCATCAACACACTCACCAGCCTAACAGTAATCTTAAAAGAGCATAATAGGAATCTCAAAAGGGCAATGCCACTACACCAGCCCCGACACTGTATTTTCTGTTCAAGCAGTAGAGGGAAGTAGTGCTATTAAACCAGAAATTTCTCTACAAGGAGATGAAACTGCACACTCGTAGCTGTGAGCTTACTGACTACAAAGAGTAAAGATTTTTCTCTTTCACGAGTGAGTGTAGTCTCCCCATATAATGGTGATCTTTGCCTTCAATCACTTATTTACTTAACAGCCTTTTTTATTCCATGCCAGTCTCCATACAATGTCATACAGCCCCACAAGGATTATTCTCCTGGAGTGAAGATCCCAGAAAGGCCACATAGGGAACATTCAGAACAGGACCAAGCACAGAGACAGTCTCTACCTTTCATACCACACATGGGCCATCTCAGTGGCAGTAAGAAACCGCATTGGCCCCAGCACCTAATCTCCTTTTCTACATTTTTTTAAAATAGTAAAGTTATATCACCAGTATTTAAATATTTACCTTTTGTAAATTGTGCCAATGACTAGGAAGTTTTCATTAGAAATATAATGATAGTTTCTGCTTACAAATAATTGCAATATTGAAAAACTGTAATAATATAAAAATATTTAAATAATAATAAAGATGCAACCAAATGGTAGATTAATTCCACAATATAGGGCTGGGGAAAACTTTGTTGTTCTTTTTTTTTCAGAAAACATTTGCATTAGCTCAGAGCATTCATGAGTTTGAATTCTGACTCTGATTTTCATTAGGATAAAAAGGCATTAAATCCCTGCTCTTTTTTTTTTTTTTTTTTTTTTTTTTTTTTT
>NW_007726824.1:265584-275299 GCF_000696425.1 Galeopterus variegatus
CCCTCCCAGAACCGTGTTCACTAACCTGGAAGTCTCTAAACTCATTCAAGAATTTTTATTTTTTTTTTTTGTCTTTTTGTTTTTTTCCGTGTCTGGCAACGGATCGCAACCCTCAGTGTTGCCCCCCTACCGGACCGGGGACCGGCAACCCTCGGTGTTGCTCCCGTGCCTCGCTCAACCAGTGAGCGGGAACCGGTCTGTATGTGGGATCCGAACCCTCGGGCGGGAGCGCCGCCGCGCTTCCCAAGCAGCGCACTATCCAGTGCGCAACCGGGCGGCCCAAATCCCTGCTCTTTTTATCGTTAAAATGTTCACAGACTTGTTGAGCAGATGAGAAATAAAGTGCTTAGCAATAAATCATAGCTACTTTTATAAGCTGAAAAGGCTTCATGGAGGAGTTAGCATTTGCGTTCACCCTTACAGGGTGATAGAAGTTGGATAAATAAAGAGAAGTGGGAAGTGTTTCCATTTGAATAGCACCGTGAAAAAAAAGGCTCAGGAGCCAATTTGCTTATCTTGCTCAAAATGCAAAGGCTCAGAGTTACCTTAATTGGGTTTAAAACACTTAAAATTCATTTTCACCCAAAATGCAGCATTACTTGCAATCTATCAACCATGTACAATATAAGAAATTCTCTCACCACTTTCTTGGGTTTAATGGACTAATTACTCTGGCTGAGTCCTAATCCCAGTTTAGTTGCAGACTGTATGGGGCTACTCTCTGCAGTTCCTCACTCCAGATGCTATGAGGATTAACCAATCAATTTGAAACACCTAGTAAAAACATGTCAGGTTTACTAATTCCTTTCTGAATTAGTTCCTGCTCAATCCACATTTTTTTCTGCAATGGGTTTTAAGCTGCATGTACAACTGCAACACGCCTGACCCACAACTCCAAAATGTGTCCAGTCTGCTTGTCTTGAATAATTTTAATAATGCAAACAGTGCTTCCAAATTCTACTTAAGCAGGGGCTCCCTGGGGTAAGATTGCTATGATGTTCTCCAGAGACCCATTTAGCACTGCCCCTTTTCCATTTAGTCCCATTTATGGACATGTTGCCAAAATCTCTAGGCCATGCAAAAAAAAAAAAATACTCAGTGAGAGTTAGACTTTGTTGCTTTACTAATCTGAATGACCAGAAGAGCCTGGGGTTCTCTCTCTTTTTTTTCCATGAGAAGGGGTGTAAGCAGTCACATGTGCTTGTCCCAGCAGGACTCCCAGCTATGACATCAGAGAAGTCTGAACTCATCAGGGTGGCTGCATTGCAGGAGGCATCTTCTTTTGTCAACCCACTGACAGTCCCATGGACCACGCTGTAAGCAGCACCATCCCAGTGCCCTGTAAAATGAGTTTCCCCCCCTGGAAATCACACACTTTCTGACAGAGGCTTAAACTCAAAATAAAGACTGAACTTAACACATAAACAAGTATATTCGGCAGGCCAAGCAGGGTGCGAGAAGTCACCAAAATTTGTCCTTTTGGAAAATATTTTTTTCCAGCTCAAATCTGTCCACTTTCAGTTACCAAGAAACAAGATTTAGTCACAATTGCATTTGTTTTTTTTGTTTGTTTGTTTGTTTGATTGATTTTAGCTGCTAGTAGGAATGAATAAGTTGGCCATTTCCTAGAAATGCTTTTCTAGTAGCAAAATTGTTCTGTGATAAAATCTGAAAAGAAAATCCTAACTATTGGTTAAAAAAAAAAAAAACTACTAGATTTGACCTTAAAGTAGCATTCTATAACTATTTGCTAGATAAACTACATTCCTACGACGTAGTAGAGCCATGATAGCTTGTAATATAAATTGAAAAAATATATATCACAGGCAGCCAATAAACCTACTTTTTCTTACCATCCCTTAGCTATGCTATAATATAGCTAAGTAGATCAATACTGACAAGATGTTAGGATTTTATTTTTTAAATATGAGGGTATGTCAAAAAGTTCATGGAAAGATTCATATTGTCTTTTAATTCTATTTTTTCCATGAACTTTTTGAAGTATCCTTGTATATTCCCTTTAAGATTTATTTCCCATAAACATACACTTTCACTTCAGCTATACAAACACATGAAAGTATCATTTCCATGATAACACCCTATTTATTTATCTTGACACAATTATAAAATAACTTGATCTCCAAAACATTTCACATGGATACTGTAGATACAGCTTTTTAGATAAATCAAAGGTTTATTTTAAATTTTAAAAACAGAAAAAAATCTCATTTAAAAAATAAAAGTCATCACAAAGTTGCTGAGGAATTCCACCTCAAAATTCTAGAAGAGACTCAAGGTGGAGAAACGGATCTGGCTGTCGTTTTTAAAGAACAGAGCCAACAAAGTTGTCAGCGTGGAAACCAACCCACCAGCACACTGCGTCCTCAGCCTCTCCTCGCAGAGCTCAGAACTCTGCTCTGACAAGCAGAGCTGACCTCACATCTACACTGTGCTGGCCGGGTCCAAACTCTCTTTGAAGGGGTTTCAAAGTAAAGCAAGATAAGAAGCACCTATTCAGAAAGAATCCTTTGACAGTACCGTGATGTGAGAGTGCAGCGCAAGTCGCTGGTGGCTTCCCAGGAGTGCTTTCTTGCCCTTTTTACAGATAAGATAAGTAAACTTGCCTAGCGGTGGGCAGCTGGGAGAGGAGAGCACCCCAGATAAGAAACAGAGGGTGTCTGTTGTCCCCTGCAAGGGGATCGTTCCAAGGGGAAGTTGCTGGTGCAGATGGGCAGGCAGACAGGTCCCCTGTTAACTCTCAGGCCCCTGGGGCTGGCCCGGTGGCGCACTGGATAGTGCGCTGCTTGGGAAGCGCGGCGGCGCTCCNACGGGGGCAACACTGAGGGTTGCGATCCGTTGCTGGACACGGAAAAAAGACAAAAAAAAAACAAACAAACAAACAAAAAACTCTCAGGCCCCCAGGTATCCAGGAAAACAGTGAAAAAAAATAAGTGATGGTGCCCCTGAATCTACAATTCACACCAGCTGACACATTTACAAACCAGGGAGAATCTGGTCCAAAGAATGTAAGCTACTTAATTATTCTAGTTGTTTAATATTTGATACAATAAGCATTAGGGAATATGTGTATCAACTGTCTTATAGAACTCTATACTATATCAATTTTTAATATAAAATTTTGTATCTGGGTCTTCTGCCTTCAAAATTAGACATTGGTTCTTAATTATTACTGCTTGAATTTCACTCTTTCTTGACTGGATGTATTTTTAAAGGGAAAAGTAAGGTAGGATGGCCTGGAAAGGAGTTTCCCTGTCTTCCGGCTCCTGGCTACTGAGTTTTGGAAATCCTTTCTCCCCTGGGTTCTGGATTGCTATAAGACACTTTCCCTGCCTTAACCATCAAGGAGATGGAAGGGCTGGAACCTTGACATCCTTCAGCTCCAGATTTTGGAGCCTGCCCATCCTAGCTGTAAGTGAGACGCTTCTGCCTCCGAGCTGTAATAATTTTTGTCATTGCTACTAACTTGGCAATTAATCAAGGACTGTCTGTGACATCTCTTTCACCATCAGCCCTGATTTCTAAAACATGTATTTGTAAAGAAGCCTGTATACAGTACGTAGAACACATTTTCCAAGGAAATTAATATTGTAAATGAAGGTTATTCTCCTAGTTAATCTCCTCTGTATTTACTTAGCAGAAATTATAACTTAACTGTAATACAATCCTGTATCAACCTTAATATGACCTGGCCACCTATACTTACGTTGTTTCTATGTGAGCATGCTCTCTGAGTTTAAATTTGGGATGCCAGAAACACACTGTCCCCAACAGAAGCCCCAAACTACATTCGCTACATGACTCCAAAAGCTTCTTCCAGTACCTTAGGATTTTTTCAAGGGCTTTTGGGGAATCTCTGTGGGATGCCTTGGGATCTCCACGAGTTTCTGGAGCAGATAATGGTTTCTACAGTAAGATGAAGGGTTTATGCACACAGGTAATTTGTTAGATGTTCCTAAGTCAGGGACCGTTTAGATTAGACTCTTAAAATGTCACCTAAGCTTTTTAGTGTTCTTTTTATTCTTGTTTTTCACGTATTTAGGTCTTACCTCTGCCACTAAACTGTAAGTTTCTTGAAAGCAGAATCAATATTTTAGTCATCCTTTCACCACTTTTAGTAATCAAGTACATAATTAGCCTCAAGAGATGTGAATTCATTTAATTTGTATTTGAATCTCTTTGTTGTTTTGGAAAATATGATTTGATCTATGACATTTTAACAAGCATTAAATAACAGAAACCTGTATTTTAAGGAACCCCTATCCCCTTTGAGTGTGTGTGTGTGTGTGTTTGTTTGGTTGGTTTGTTTTTTGTTTTTTTTCATATACAAACAAAGCAAGCTGTCATCACAGTGCAAATCCAGCCACAGAACCAGAGCACAGGTTGGTGTGGCCTCAGCACCCATCTGTACCACACTTGCTAGGGGCTGGCCTGCTTCACCTGTGAGGGTACAGGAAGGTGGCACCAGAGCCATGTGTGTGCATTTGTACCTGCAGCTATGCCGTAGAAGCTTAGTCATCCTTTCACCACTTTTAGTAATCAAGTACATAATTAGCCTCAAGAGATGTGAATTGATTTAATTTGTATTTGAATCTCTTTGTTGTTTTGGAAAATATGATTTGATCTATGACATTTTAACAAGCATTAAATAACAGAAACCTGTATTTTAAGGAACCCCCATCCCCTTTGAGTGTGTGTGTGTGTGTTTGTTTGGTTGGTTTGTTTTTTGGTTTTTTTTTTGTTTTTTTTCATATACAAACAAAGCAAGCTGTCATCACAGTGCAAATCCAGCCACATATCCCCTTTGAGTGTGTGTGTGTGTGTGTTTGTTTGGTTGGTTTGTTTTTTGTTTTTTTTCATATACAAACAAAGCAAGCTGTCATCACAGTGCAAATCCAGCCACAGAACCAGAGCACAGGTTGGTGTGGCCTCAGCACCCATCTGTACCACACTTGCTAGGGGCTGGCCTGCTTCACCTGTGAGGGTACAGGAAGGTGGCACCAGAGCCATGTGTGTGCATTTGTACCTGCAGCTATGCCGTAGAAGCCTACTCTATCTGGGACTTCTTTATTTATTCCAAGTGCTCATCAGCTGGTCTTTGTCACCCTGGCCTATTGTGGCTCCAATTCTGGCTGCCCAGCCTGCTGTCATCTTGTCACCATGTACTTGTCTTTTTAAAATTACAATTATCAAAGTCCTAGGCCATGATGGGTATTCTAGAGGGGAGCTGGGTGGCACACAAATGGGTGACTTTCAGCAGGGAGCAGACTAGAACCGATGACATAATGCATGCTTCCATCCTCATAGGAAGATGAACCAATCTTGTCTTCAACTTGAAAAAGATAAAGTCCCAAAAAAATCAACTCTGTCTTCCAAAATCCATCAAATTATTGACAGGACTTTAAAAAATATCCGCCGATCTTGAGTCTTAAATGCATTTTTTGGTTATTATTTTCCCTTAATAGTAAACATTTTGAATTTCAATGTAAAAAGATAATTTGACAGAATTTTTTTAATTCTCTAAAGATTATCATAGAGATAGTCTGCAAAAGTATAAAACATAAAGGCCTTTGGTAGAATAATGTAGTTAAGACAAAAAGATCCTCCATCTTTAGTATTGCTCAGCGCATTACAAACACCAGCTAGTGGAATGTTACATATATGAAGTTAAATAACTAGCCTGAATTCTTGCACATAACTTTGCACAAAGACAATGAAGGTTATGTGGTTATAGTGGCTTAAGTTTCCATTTCCATCAGAATTGCTCCAGACTTGCCTGCCCTGTATGTGTGTTTTTTCTTTTTTTAATTAATTTATTTTTATTGAAACATGACTGATTACACATATTTTGGGGGTGCAACGTTGCCTAACATCACCTGTGTACAACATATGTTGAACAAATCAATATTATCAGCATTACATCATGATTACAAATCATACTTATTCTTTATGCCCCTCATCCAATCTCTCCCCATCCCTCTCACTCCCCCCTCCCCACCTATAATAACCATAGATTTCTTCCCTCCTTCTGAAAGAAAAGTGGTTTCTCTGTTGATTTGGTGCCTGGCTGATATGTCCAGTGCTGAGAGAGGGGTGTTCAGGCCCCCACTATTATCCTAGAGCAGGTGCTGCTTCCATTACTCTGGAGTGGGCTTTGGGAGAGAGATGTCCTTTTCTTTTTTTGGTCTCCGCTGGTGACTGTCCTTATATCAATGGTCGAGTGGCTGGCAGTCCACCTGCACGGTGGCTGTGCTGTGGCTACTGCTATGGTCAGCCACTTCTGCAGCAGCCATGGCCATTGCAGTGGCTGTGGAGGGTCACCTGCTTGGAAGTGGGGTTTTTGGCGAGCTTCTTGCCTGGTTGCAGACAGGAGCATCCCTCGGCTCCTGCCTCAGGTCCTCGGGCAGCATGCCTGGTTGTGGGTGGAGAGAGGGGGTGGGGGGCTGTGTTAGTGCTGACTGGCTTGCTCCAGTTCCATACTTCAGTATTATTTATTTTAAACTTCTGCTCCCTTCTTATGAACATAAAAATCTCATGCATTCTTTAATGTTGTTTAACATGTCAAAATAAATTAGATGTCATGACTAAAGCCCAACTGAAGCAAGGAGGCTAAGCACCGCCTTGATAGGAGTCTGTACATCACTGGAGACACCAGCCTCCCCTCCAACAGCCCCTTTCCAGGAGGTGACGCAGAGATGGCCCCTTTCTATGACTGGGAGTTCTTACCACACAGGATCCAGACAGGAGCCTGTAGTGTGCTACAGGAAGACAGAACACAACACATAATGAGTGATTGGCTGATTAGTTACTTGATTTGTTTTTAATATGTGCAGTCAACAAGAGGATAAGCCAAAAGTGGGGGGGGAGGCAGCAAGCAAGCAAAATGACGTCTGAGCGTCTTCTGACAGTCACCTGCAAGGAGAGAGCATCTGTGCAGGTAATGGAGGAGAGCAGGAAAGAAGCGAAGAGCCATAGAGATACCCCTTTTTAGCAGATTTGCAGGCCAAGCAAAATGACGTCTGAGCGTCTTCTGACAGTCACCTGCAAGGAGAGAGCATCTGTGCAGGTAACGGAGGAGAGCAGGAAAGAAGCGAAGAGCCATAGAGATACCCCTTTTTAGCAGATTTGCAGGCCAGCAGCCCCACCCTCATACGTACTTTGTACCTGACCCCACCCGCACCTCTCCCCCCAGATGAGCAGCATGATTGTCCTCTCCCTTCCCTTTCTCATCTTTCCCTCCTGTTGTCTGCCTGCCTCCATGTCTCTCCTCTCAGAGTCCCTTTCTCCTGCATCCCCCACACCCTTTGTCTTCTGCTCACTGCACAGCACTGAGGGGCGCTACTCATGGATACCCCTGCCCCACTGGCTTCTGCATCCCTTCAGTGCAGGTGAGGTAGCAGGTGGGCAACCAGATGCACAAGATACTAGAAGGGAAGAGGGGAAGGAGGTGGGAAGGAGGGAGGGGGAGGGGATGGAGGGGCCCTCCCAGCAAGCCCTGCCCATGCACATGCATGCACACATACCCTTGTCTTCAAAGCAGCCCTGGAAGCTCATCAAGTACCCGCTCACCTAGCATTGCCCTTATCCCCCTTTTAAATAAAGAGGCATGAATAGGTGGGTCAAATGCAAGCAGGCGGGGAGAGGGAGACTGGGCCCACCTTTGACTGATTCAGCCTCAGGAAACCTGATGTAATAGGCACAAGATGTTTTCTTCTAAGACTGACAGGATAAAGCCACCTTTCTGCCTTCTCCAGGTCCTTAACTGAGTGTGAGTGATGAATACATGCTGAGCAACTCCGTGGCTGGGCACATGTGTTCCATGTGGACACTGCGGTGCTGTTCTGGATGAGACAGCAGACCAGATGCTCCCAGTCACCCACAGATCCTGTTAAGGGTCATACGGTTATGAGGGAAGGCAAAGATTTGCAAAAGAATTGGATGTAATTACGAAGACAAGCTTGAATAAAGATGTTATGAGTCCAAGTGATGGACGGCCACGTGCTATCTCGAGGAAATTGGCAGGCACAGGGGCTCATGGTTACTTATTTGGCCACCACGTTTATGGACATAAGGCAGTGTTTGCCAGAATTACATTTATTAAAATCTCCACATAGGACCTGTATCAGTCCCTGTCTGTTGCTTATAACAAAATACACAGAACGGGGTAATCTATAAGAAAATGAAATGTATTGCTTACAGTTTCAGAGGCTGGGAAGTCCAAAGTCCAGGGAACACATCTGGTGAGAGACAGTGACAGCAGAGTATCACATTTTGAAAAACGGTGGAGCAGAGACTAACCTCTTCATTCACTCTCTTTTTAATACCCTCAGAACCACGCCCCTGACCACCATTATTAATCCATTCTCTAGGGCTTGGTCCTGCAATCTAATCACCTATTCAAGGCCCCAGCTTTCAATTACCATAATAGGATTGCCCACCCTGAGAAATTACAGTGGGGATTAAGTCTTGGGGGAACACTCAAACCAAGGCACCACCCATTCTGTTGTATGTTTTTTATTAAATCAAGAATGTATTTCCTTCATAAAAAGTTGTTTTATTTTCAGGGTTCAATCTCTGTTACAGGCTAATCTCCCTCCCCCCCAAAAGTTGTTTTAGTTTTCTATTTTTTCCTGTTTCTAACTTAAATATTTTAAAGCCATTAAAATAACTATTAAAACTTTGATGTCCCTTTTATTTTTTTCAAACAAGTTTTCTCTATTCTATGTTTTTATTTTTTAAAGTACAAGAACCAGTCATATAAAGTTTTCAGATAGCTCTATAAAATTGAAACCAGTGAAATTTCATTAGATTCTTTGGAATTTGGTTCACCAGCTTCTTCTTCTTCTAAAATAAAATAATTATTTTTGAATAAAGAAATGCATTTTTTATTATAAAGTTAAGCATAGGGTTTTATGGTGTATAATTTTAATTCTCAGAAAGTCAGTTTGAACTGACTACTGTTCTTACTTATTCCAAAGCAACTTTACACCTGGGAATATTTTTTATTTCTTCCACAGTTATTTAAAAGTAAATCTGGAAGATGCTTTTACAGAAGGTTGAGTAATACTATTAAAACATATTTAATTTGTCAGAAAATGCCAAAGTATATAATATGCATTGTTATTTGTGAGA
The DNA here is from genome assembly GCF_000696425.1 of Galeopterus variegatus. Classification (NCBI taxonomy): domain Eukaryota; kingdom Metazoa; phylum Chordata; class Mammalia; order Dermoptera; family Cynocephalidae; genus Galeopterus; species Galeopterus variegatus. The sequence continues at coordinate 274,735 of NW_007726824.1, forward strand.
CTAGGGAAACTGATACAAGAGAAAAAATTTAAAAATTGCAGATGGATACTTGATGATACACTGGCTGCACCTCTCTGTGCTTGATATTCCATTGCAGAAATTGACATGGTGTTTTTGGCATGTAATAGATAGAAACTGAAAATGCACAGTTGAAATAAAAGGAAGTTAAAAACCCGATTTATCTTATATCCTTGAAAAGTTTTCTGAGAAATCAATCATTTTAGTAGAACACCAATCCGACCTACAACTGTTATTCAGAACAAAATGTAGCATGTGTTTTTGGAAGTCAGTTTCCTAGTATGCTAGCATCACTATTTCTTTCTCTTTTTTTCAGTGTTAGTTTACAGTTTTGCTTTTTTTTTTTTAATTGAAACAGTTGATTGTACATATCTGTGTGGTCATCAACTGTTTCTAACAGAGCCAAGAGCCTGGAGATAAATCAGAACACTTGTGAACATCAAAAACTGCTGTCATAAAGTGAGGGGGTTCACAGCCATTCTCTCGATTTTGAAGAATCTTTTACAGAATTTATAGAAAACATGGCCAAAACTTACATATAAAAAGC
>NW_007726824.1:275627-278924 GCF_000696425.1 Galeopterus variegatus
ATTTTGAAGAATCTTTTACAGAATTTATAGAAAACATGGCCAAAACTTACATATAAAAAGCTGCTATAGATAAATAAAAAAGATAAGGAACCACTACAGACAAGTCATGCAACAAGAAACATAAAATACTAAGAAATAAGAAAAATTTCAACTACAGTAAGAATCAAAGAACTACAAAATGAAATAAAAGACATTATTTAAATTATTAAGTAAGCACATATTTATTTTTAATGATAATCTTCAGTGTGTACAAGGGCAAGGAGAAGTTGGTCTCTCATATACTGGCAATGGGTATATAAAGCTGCACAGCAGTTCTGAAAAGTAATGTAGAAAATACGTATTCAGTTCCTTAATAAAAGTTATCCTCTTTAACATAGTAACTCTCTTTCTAGAACTCTATTTTAAAACAATTCAAACTGTGGGCAAAAATTTATATAGAAAGATGTTTCTCCCAGCACTATTTATAATAGCTAAAAAAGGAAACAGGATAAATTCAAAATAGGTTTAGATTTAGGCAAATTTAAAATACAGCCGTGATTGAAAATTATGCCTGCAATTTTAATGAAAAAAGTTTACAAAAAGTATTAATATTCTGGGGAAATGTTCATTGAACAATTTTAAGTGAAGTCAAATTTAAAATACAGCCGTGATTGAAAATTATGCCTGCAATTTTAATGAAAAAGTTTACAAAAAGTATTAATATTCTGGGGAAATGTTCATTGAACAATTTTAAGTGAAGAATGAATAATACAAATCATTATATACAGTATGATCCCAATTGTGTAAAACAATGTAATATAGATTACAGCATTAAAGGTATCAATAATGCCTGCATATTTATATATAAACACACAAATCTGTATTTGCATATTTATGTTTAAATATGCAAAATCTTGTTTAAAGAGACACCAATGCTAACAGCATTATCTGACCTGTTTGCATATTACATTTTCCGTGATACTTTTCTGGTTTTCCAAGTTTTCTATAATGAGACCATATGATTATTATATAATTGGCATTACACATTATACTTAGAAAAATAACCCACTAAATATAATTATGTTTAGAAGCTGCTCAGAGCCTGATTATTTTACAGATCCTCTTCTTTTGCAGATGGTGATCTGGTTTCCTGATGCATAACTGATTTAGGATCTGGAGGTGAGGAAGAGGAGAGAGAATGGGCTTCCCAGCAGCTGTAGTCACACCAGCCCCCAGCCCCAGCTGAGTTCCTCACACCTGACTGATACCACAGACTCGCATTAGTAAATGTGACCCCTAACACACACTCAGAGAATGGAAGCAGCAAATCTACAAAATGTTCAGAAATGTTTACCTCCGTATGTCTACACTGTGAAAATAACAGGAGGGCAAAACACTGGAGTCAGGCAGCTGGTTCTGAGCACCAGCTCACCACGTAGTGACTAGGTGACCCTAGTAAGACATTTAAGTCACTCTGGCCCTCAATTCCAAATCAGAAAAATAGGGGTGAAAATATTGCCTACACCATATAGTTGTTGTGAGTGTTGAATGAACTAATTCACAGAAGGATGTAAAACAGTGCCTGACAATGGAAGACGGGGTTGTTACAATCAATATTTTCTAAATGATGTCCCGGAAGATAGGGTTCCTCAAAGTGTGATTATGCCCACGCTTGGAAGATAATCAGGCAGGAAGCTTGTTACAGATGCAGGTTTGAACCTGTCTCAACTCCACTGAATAAGAATTCCTGATGGGTCTCAAGAATATGTATCTTTGACAAGCTCCAAGGTTAATCTTATGAGTACTAAACTTTAAGACACACTGTACCAAAAATGCTATTGCTTTGAAGTTTTCTGTAAATTTTCTTAACTCATCAAGGAGAAGTTAAAAATTGTCGATCATTTCTGCTTAAGTAGCTGAGAAGTTCACGTACTCTTGTAAGTTGATATCTAACAAAAATGAAGAAATGAATTAAAATTTTATTGCTGAGTTTATTTTATTTCAAAGAGAAAAGCTTTGGTTATTAGGAAAACTCATTTATATGGAACACTTCATTCCTTGAAGAGGTTGGTTAAAGGATGTGTTATTGTAGTAATGTCTGTTTTGCATATAAGGTATAATTTTACCTATTGTATAGTAAAACACAAGATTATATTTGCTTCAATGAAGATTTGAAAGTGTTTAGAGTTTCTAAGCTATGGGGAAATTATGTCTATCCATAATCAAGCAAATTTGTATGCTTCTAAATAAAAGGAATACGGTCAAAAATTATGTGCTCAAAATGATATGAAATACGGTGTCTAATTTTAGATTTTTTGCTATGCAACCTTTATGGTATACTCTCCATCCCTCATAATTACAAAGATTTTTTTAATTCATGTTAAGAATGATAGCATCATTTTGTCTCTGAGTTTACAAACCGCACTCTTACACAACCTGACAATGCTTTCTGGCCACCTCCCGGGCTGGCTCTCTTAAACATGTCCACATGGGCTACCTGTGAATCCGGCGTATAAGCTTCTTTCTACTCTGGCTCATAGCATCATTTGGGGAGTGAGGCTGGATTGGGATAGAAAATTCATCAAATCCACACCACACACAATTTATATATGAAGGAAGGAAAGTCTACACTGCAAAAATGCAGACTTACCTTGACCCATATACCATAATTACAATTAGAGCAAATTTCTACTCAAAATTCAGGCATTCATAATTTTAAAAGTTTCTCTGTAAAATAGTTTTATTTCAGTAAGCATTATCAAGACTGATTTCCAATTTTAAACGTCAGAACTTTTATTATTCTAAAACCACATTAGCAAATTAATCCAATTTATAGACTCTACCTTACTTAAGTAGATGATTTTGTCCAGGTTTTCTTGAAATAAATGACGATTTTGGATGACACTTATCTTTTAAATTACACCAGAGAGACAACCATTCATTTTAAGTGCATGCCATTCAGTTATTTTTAGCTCATGGTAGAAATCAAAATAATCATTTAAAAGTTGAAGAAATGCGTGCTTGTTTAATGAGGGGCAAAGAAACATGCTCAGGAAGCTTAGAAAGATCATGTCTACTAGCAAAAGTTACACAGGTCAGCCTGCCAATATGTCTCAAATTTCCATTAAAAATACCTTCTGTTTTCATCGACGGTCATTCAGTGACCATCGTTGTAGACTTTAACACATCAGTGCTCAAGATGACTTACACATTTCGTGGGTGCCTTTCTGCTCCCAAATAAAGCACTCAATTTCAACTAGCCAAATCCTTTATATTACTGATATGGGTTATACTCTCCTTCGTTAGCCTACATTTGAG
>NW_007726824.1:279383-280502 GCF_000696425.1 Galeopterus variegatus
TAGGGGCAAAGAAACATGCTCGGGAAGCTTAGAAAGATCATGGCTACTAGCAAAAGTTACACAGGTCAGCCTGCCAATATGCCTCAAATTTCCATTAAAAATACCTTCTGTTTTCATCGACGGTCATTCAGTGACCATCATTGTAGACTTTAACACATCAGTGCTCAAGATGACTTACACATTTCGTGGGTGCCTTTCTGCTCCCAAATAAAGCACTCAATTTCAACTAGCCAAATCCTTTATAATACTGATATGGGTTATACTCTCCTTCGTTAGCCTACATTTGAGTCTCTTAAAAGCTCACTGCCATCTGCCTTATAAAATAATATATTAGGAAGCTGAACTTAAGTGTAACATTGCAGTAATTCAACAGCAGATGGGTCCCTTTCAATGGAACCAACAGAGACAACCATCAGGGGTTCATAGGGATGTAGACCCTAAAGGGGACAGAGTGACTAAATGACCGCAGTGGTAGTTGTCATTTCCCTTGGGTTTGTTTGTAACAGATTTATCTATCTACGTAATGGTACCATTTTCTCTCTAATCACAAAATTCGAAAAGCTAAATAAATAAATAGATGTGATGCAAAAAACCTGCAGTCCTTTTTAAAAAATTTGACAGACTTTACATAAGATAGTTCATTTTCAAATGGACCATATTTGTTTAAAATATAGTGTCTTGCCATGACCTATTATCATTTCAATTGTGATGAAAACTAATATTCTAATTAAACAAATTTTTAAAAAAGATTTACTTCTAGCCAATAATATTGTACTTACTCAATTGTTCTTTCTCCCCCATTTCTCCAAAAAATTAGAGGGAGAACTTCTCAGTAAGTTGAATAGGATCAACTTTTTCATTGTAGGAGTGACCATTATTTCATTGGTCTGATTATATTCTTCCCTGAGGAAGACTGTTAATCCAAATGTAACTTTCTCCAGCTGTTACTGCTCTGTTTCTAAGGACAGGCAAAAGGTCGATTCCTGCTAGCTCCCAGGGAAGCCAAGAGCTGGGCTGAACCATTGTTCTTGAAGGTAGTTGCACCACCCAACACCCCGCTCCACCCCCTGAGGTCATTTGCTTTTGCCTCACCTCTGAGACTGGGCACCTGTCACACAC
>NW_007726824.1:280631-282730 GCF_000696425.1 Galeopterus variegatus
CTCCACCCCCTGAGGTCATTTGCTTTTGCCTCACCTCTGAGACTGGGCACCTGTCACACACTTTTGCACACTTCTGCAGATTCGCATTTTTGAAAAGGAAGGTGTGATTCAGACTCCAGTTAGATTCTCCCCAGAGACATGGTAAAGCTCTGTGGGTAACAGAGAGCTAAGTTACGCCTCACATCGCACCTTTAGACTATTACTACTGCACTTTCCTAGCTTTCAACAATGGAAATGTTTGTATCCTTTGCTGTCTGACCTCTTCCTGTTGGAGCTCTCACTCTCCAAACTTAAGAAGCAGATAGATTTGGAAACTGCTATAGGTCAAATGTGTCCTTCAAAAGTTCATGCGTTGGAAACTATCTCCCTTGAAACAGTGTTAAGAGGGTAGGAAATCAAATTACGGTATTTGAAAGGTATGGCCTTTGAGAGGTGATCGGATCTTGAAGACTGTGCCCTGGTGAATGGATTAATCCACTCATGAACTAATGAGTTATCATGGGCATAGCTCTAACGGCATTATAAGGAGGGAGAGAGAGAAGGTTAGCTCTCTTGTTCAGCCCATTCTTCCCATTCTGTGGAACCACCACCAAGAAGAGGACCCTCTCTAGATGTGTTCCTTTGGATGTCCCAACCTCTAAAACCTCAAGAAATAAGAATCTTATTTCTTTATAAATTATCCTGTTTCAGGTATTCTGTGATAAGTGACAGAAATAGAGTAATAAAGAAACATTTTCAGAAAATATCTTGCTATCCAAATTCTTGAAATGTATTTTCTGAAACTGTAACACTGGGTACTGTTCTAAGATTTTACTAGTTGGCAAGAGGCCTGGATTCTAGTTTATCTCATCACTTTTTATTATCTGGGGGATGCCAAGCATGTCATTTAACCTCACTGGGTGTCATTTAATCTAACTCAACAAACACTTTTTGAATGCCCACTGTCAACCAAGCACTTAGCCCATTCAAGGCAGGGACCTACATGGGTCACTCTCAAGACATGAGCTGCCTATTTGACATGCTCAATAGCTGCACTATTGAAATGTGGCTAGTGTGAATGAGGAACTGAATTTCAAATTTTATTTAATTGCCATTAATTTAATTTTGAAAACTGATACTTCATTCAGTTATTAGAAAACTTGAAGTTTGGAACAACATGAGCAGGTGAATTCAATTTTGAACTATTCATTTCATGAAATCTAAATACAGATTAATTATTTCCATTGAAAATTTGGTGTACAAGTTGAGATGTGCTATTAGAGTACACATGTTGATAATTTGTATGAAAAATCGTAATATACTCATTAATAATTATTTATATTGATTATATGTTGAAATAGCAATATTCTGGATATACTGTATTAAGTAAAGCATATTTTTACAATTATTTCACTGATTTCTTTTTTACATTTTTAGTGTGGCTACTGTGGCTTATATGTGACTCACATTATATTCCTGTTGGACAATGCAGCTCCAGAGCTCCAAAATAAATTATTCCATGTAACACGCCTGCTCCATCTCTGTCTAATTTCCCATGCCCCATGAAACCTGTTGAGATTTTTTTCCTATAGAAAACCCCACTATATTTTCTTCTCAACCGTTTGTACCGTGCTTTCCTCTGGGTCTTCCCCCCCAAAAAATAGCCCTCACACTACACTTGGCTTGGTGTAATATATGTGTTTCCTCTGATGTTTCTTCCAATATGTTAAAATTCCATGAGGAGAAAACCAGCGTGGTACCCTCAGTGCCTGGGATAGCACCATGCCCCAAAGAGCAGGTGCTCATAGTAGGTTTTGGATAAAACAGTAAATATCCATATTCCTGAAAACTGTGTCTACTGTAAATTTAGAACTTGAAGGTACTGAAAAGGATTTTTTTTTTTAGTGTAACAATTAATTTTAAATTAGAATGAGATGTAAATTACTTTAGAGAAACTTTTTACAGTTTTTAAAGAGCCACAGAGCAGGAGGTATTTCATCAAAACAATAAATGACAGTAAATATAACAATTATTAGTATTTTTACCCCAATATTTTGAATTAAAATTGGCATATTGCCAGACATATGCAGACTATTTTCTCCACATGTACACACAAAAAA
>NW_007726824.1:283043-283448 GCF_000696425.1 Galeopterus variegatus
AAAAAAGTAAATAAACAAATTAATTTCTCCCATTGTAAGTACTCCTCAAGATAAAGTAGTAATACTCCACTTCTCACAAAATCAGGTATTAGTAACGCAATTTGGAAGTGGGCCTATCAGTTCAGTCCTTTGTGTTTCTTCGTTATATGGCTTAACTTGTACAAAAGAAACAGAGAATAACTTGCCTGGCACCTCTGATTGTCATTTACGGCTGACACAATACATAGCATGAGGATTGCTATTTATGTTTTAATTAGATTGACTCTCCATGCATAACGGTATATGTATTTGCATATTATTGCTAAAATCTAGAAATAATAGAACAGTATTCTTTGAAAATTTCTTCTGCAGTCTTAACTCCTGTTACCAAATTACTTTTGCTTTCATCTTTTAATTTGATTATTA
>NW_007726824.1:284788-290275 GCF_000696425.1 Galeopterus variegatus
TGCTGGAGCTCAGAAGAAGAGGAGAAGAGACCTACAGAGTTCATGAAGGTAGAGAAACCACCATGAGAGAAAGAAAAAACTGCTTGGAGTGTTTTGGGCCATGGCCGCTTTAAGGCTGGAGCTGCTGAGCGCATGGAGCAGGAGCCGGTAGAAGCTATAGCCCTTCAATGGAGTTGTTTGGAGGCAGCAGGGGAGAAGAGCGCCTTGGTGGCCCCCAGGACAGCAAGACCACTAATAGAGTTCCCATGGACCCACGCAGGAGTGAGGAGCCAGAACAGCTGAAAAAGGGGAGCCATTGAGAGGCCAGTGACTTATCGTAAGAGACCAGCGCAGGGCCTGTCCCATGGGAAGTGTTTGAAGCATGGATGGTGGGGAAGATGGGCCCACCAGGAGAACCCTGGGACACAGCAAGGACAGCCAACCTTCACCCCAATCAGCGCAGAACCACTCAGAGGAGACTGGTCAGGAATGCAGAATTGCATAGGATGCAGTTTGATGAAAAGATTTAGACCCAGATCAGAGTTTCTACACAACCCAGGTGCACTGAATCTCTAGAGAGCTAGAAGTACCTATAAGGTCAATCATTAAACCCTGAGCTGCACAAAAAGTCGTCCCTAGAGAAACAGCAGCAAAGCAGCAATTTAGCTCAACCACACAGCTCAAGTACTGGTTCCCACAGAAAGTTCCCCTGTTTTAGAAGTAAGCAAAGGCCAAAAAATGAGTTCCAGTGCAGGCACACCACCAGCTCCTTGGGGCCCTCCAGGGGACCTGAGGCATGGGGCCAGGGACCAGACCCCACTCCCATATCCAGGCACACCTCCACCATCTCAGAGCCCCACCCAGGGCCCCGGGGTATAGAGCCAGGGACCAGACCTCCCCACCCACATCACCAGGCAAACCACCAGGACCTCAGAGCATGCCAAAAACATCACCTCCATGTGGGTGGCCCACCACAGCCACCACAGTAACCATGGCTGCCACAAAAGTGGCTAGATGTCACATCCACATGCAGATGGTGCACTAGCCACTGGAGTGCATTGACACAAGGAGTGTCACCAGCAGAGACCAGAGAAAAGAACAGGATGTCTGTCTTAACAAAGCCCATTCCAGAGTGACAGAAGAAGCATGTGCTCTATGATAATATTGGGGGACCTGAACAAACCCTCCAGCAGATCACCTAGCCTACAAATCAACAGAGTAACCATTACCCTTTCAGAAGGAGAGAAGAGATCTAGGGTTATCAATGGTGGGAGGAGGAAGGGAGAGGGGGTGGGGAGAGATTGGACATAAAGAATAAGTACAATTTGTAACAACATACATACCAGTAATATTGATTCGATCAATATATGTGTACACTGAACCCCCAAAATATGTGTAATCAATTATGATTCAATTAAAAAAAATAAATAACACCAAGATCGTGGGTCGCAAGCCCATACTACGCAGCTGCCAAAAAACAAACAAAAGAGCAAAACAAAAGATCCAGTAGATTTCATAGTTGCTTTGGCATTAAAAAAAAAAAAAAATGTTTAGAGTGAGTTAGTAGAGATAAGACAACAAGAGTCACTTCCAGAATGGAAAGTAACTACCTCTGAAAATTCACTCCTCCATCAAAGTGATGAGAACACTGACAAAATGATCAAAATAAATATTTTGGGAACTACAGAAATTATCTAAAGGCTTGCAACAATCTGAGAAATGTTTATTCAATAATAGCAGCTTAATTTTGGATAGTGAGCTCAAGAGTAACTTTGTGGCATTTTTACCTGTTCTATTTCTATCCTTTGCTCTCTAGCTCTGTGATAACCTTGAAAACCAACAGCCATGCAATTCTGATAGTTATGAAAATCAGTACCCTAAGAGCCACTAGATGATGCAGAAAGAGTTTGGAGTTACCCCAAAAGACCCATTCCCAGAGAATTATCCTCATTTGGTCTGCTTTGCAGCTCTATGGTAACCGTAACGTTCATGGCTAGTTCTTATCTGATGATAAGAACAAACTCACTGCAAGCAGTCTCTTCCCCAGGACATTTTTTAAAAAGAATCACTGCCAATTGCTTAACATCATGGCTGCCTGAGGCAGTGATACAGTTGGGGCAAATGAGAAGTTGACAAAGAAACTTAAAGGAAAATCTGGGGAATAAGATGCACATAGAGTCTTTGGAAAGCTCTGACATATTTTGAGAATCAGGAAGCCCATGTGCATGTGCAAGAACTGTGGACAGGACCAGGAAAGGCCTGAGAAGGTCCTAATATCTCACCTCTGGTAGACCTTGAGCCTCTGCAAAAACAGGAAGTAAAAGCTACCAAAGAGTAGCAACCTTCCATCCGGTTGGTTGAAAGCATGTTCCAACATGCACTCAGAGACCCTTGGCAAAGTCTGAGATAGTTATTGGTTCAAAGTAATTTGGGAAATCTCAGTCCAGTCACTGGCTGACCACTAAGCTATCTGAGCAAAGACTTGAGTGGCCGTAAACAACAAAGAATACAGATTTTACAGAATTAGTTGAGCAAAATTACTAAACAAACAACAACAACAAATTCTCAGGTGGGGATATGATTTCTAGATTTGCCAAATTATATTATTTTAAATGCCCAGTTTTCAACATAAAATTATAAGACATAAAAAGAAACAGAAAAATATGGCACATACACACTTTTTAAAAGCAGTAAAAAACCTTCCCAGGTGTTGGACTTACTAGACAAGGACTTTAAATCAGCTATTTTATATATGGCTAAAGAACTGAATAAAAACATATTTAAAAAACTAAAGGATAGTAGGAGAATGATGTTTCATTAAATAAAAATATGAATAAAGAGATAGAAATTACAAAAAGAAACCAAGTAGGAATTCTGGAGCTGAGAAGTGTAATAACTAAAATGAAGAATTCACTAAAGGTCTTATCAGTTGATTTGAGCTGGCAGAAGAAGAATTAGCAAACTTGAAGATAGGTAAATTATGTTATCCTATATAAAGAACAAAGAGAAAAGATAATGAAGAAAAATGAGCAGAGCCTCAGAGATCTGTGCAAAGCCATCAAGCTTAGCAACATATGCATAATAGAATTTCCAGAAGAATAGGAAAATAAGGAAAGGGAGAAAAAATATTAAAGAAATAATGTCAAATACTTTCCAGATTTGATTTAAAAAACATTAATGTACACATCTAAGAAGCTCAACAAACTCTGAGTAGAATAAATTCAAAGACACTTGTGCTTAAATGCATCATCTCAACAAACTGTTAAAAGCCAAAGATGGGCCGGCCCTGTGGCGCACTCAGGAGAGTGTGGCGTTGGGAGCGCAGCGATGCTCCCACCGCGGGTTCGGATCCTATATAGGACTGGCTGGTGTGCTCACTGGCTGAGCGCGGTGCGGGTGACACCACACCAAGGGTTGCGATCCCCTTACCGGTCACAAAAAGGACAAAAATAATAATAATAATAAAAGCCAAAGATAAAAAGAAACTCGAGAGCATCAAAAGAGAAGTGACATCACCTGTAAAAGATCCTCAGTAAGATCAACAGAGATTTCTCATCAGAAACCATGGAAGCCAGAGGCAGTGTGATCACATATTTAAAGTGCTGAAAGAAGGCCGGCCCGTGGCTCACTTGGTAGAGTGCGGTGCTGATAACACCAAGGCCGCGGGTTCGGATCCTATATAGGGATGGCCGGTTTGCTCACTGGCTAAGCGTGGTGCTGACAACACCAAGCCAGGGGTTGAGATCCCCTTACCGGTCATCTTTTGAAAAAAAAAAAAGTGCTGAAAGAAAAAGACTGTCAACCCAGAATTCTATAACCAGTAAAACTCTCCTTCAAAAATGAAGGAGGAACTAAGACATTCCCAGATAAACAGAGGATTTCTCACTAGCATACCTGCCCTTCAAGAAATACTAAAGGGAACCCTGCAGACAGAAATTAAAGGACACTCAACACTAACTCAAAAACTTGATGAAGAATAAAAATCACCAAAAAGGTAACTCATAGGCAAATATAAGTGTATTTTTTCTCCTATGTGATTTAAAAGACAATTGCATAAAGCAATAATTATAAAACTGTGTTGATGAGTTTATAATGTATAAAGATGTAATTAGTATACTGTTGAAATTAAATTGTTATTAATCTGAGCTAGCTTGCTATAAACCAAGATGTAAATTGTCATCCCCAGAAATTCACTAAGAAAATAACTAAAAAAAAAAAATGTAGTAAAAGAAATGACAAAAGAATGAAAATGGTACACAAGAAAACATCTATTTAACACAAAAGAAGGCAGTAATGGAGGAATTGAGGAACAAAACAGATGTCAGACATATGGAAAACAAACAGGAAAATAGCACTCTTCTGGGTTGAATTCAGTCCCCTCCAAAAATTCTGCACTGAAGTCCTAAATCTCAGTACCTCAGAATATGGCTGTATTCAGAGATATGGCCTTTAAGAGGTGATTTAGTTCAAATAAGGCCATTAGGGTAGGCCCTAACCCATCTAATTGTTGTCGTTATAAAAAGAGGATATTTGTACACACAAAAGAGACACTGGAATGTGCATACAGAGAAAGGACATGTAAGGGCACAGTGAGAAGATGCTCACCTACATGCCAAGGATAGTGACTTCAGAAGAAACCAAACTTGTCAACACCTTGATCTTGAAATAACGCTATAAACCAATTAGACCTAAAAGACATCTACAGGACATTCCACCCAATAACAGCGAAATGCACATTCTTTTCAAGTGCACATGAAGTATTCTTCAGAATAGACCATATGTTTTGTCATAGAACAGTCTCAATAAATTTAAAAGAATTGAAGCAGTACAAAGTATATTCTCCAAACACAATAGAAGAAAATTAGAAATTGCTACAGGTCAATTGTTTCCCCTAAAAGTTCATAAAATGGAAACTTGACCCCCATTGTAAGAGTGTAAAGAGGGTGAGAAATTCAATTATGGTAATTGAAAGGTGGAGCCTTTAAGAGGTGATTAGATTGTGCGGACTGTGCCCTCGTGAATGGATTGATCCACTCACGGAGCAATGGGCGTGGTTCTGATGGCATTATAAGGAGAGGGAGTGAGAAGGTTAGTGCTCTTGCTCAGCCCATTCTTGCCATGGCACACCCTGCAAAGAAGGTCCTCATCAGATGTTTTCCCTGGATCTTGGACTTCCCAGCCTCCAAACTGTAGGAAATAAATTTTATTTCTTTATAAATTACCCGGATTCAGGTATTCTATTCTAAGCAACAGAAACAGACTAATACAGAAATCAATAACAGAAGGAAATTTGAGTAATTCACAAATATGTGAAAGCTAAACTACACATTCTTAAGTAATCAATGAGTAAAAGAAGAAATCACAAGTAAAATTATATAATGCTTTTAGAGGAATAAAAGTGAAAACATACCAAAATTTATGGGATGCAAGTAAAGCTTAGACGGAAATTTTTTTTTTTTTGTCTTTTTTCATGACCGGCAACGGATCGCAACCCTCAGTGTCGCGCGT
>NW_007726824.1:290852-292464 GCF_000696425.1 Galeopterus variegatus
TCGCTCAGCCAGTGAGCGGCCGGTCTGCACGTGGGATCCGAACCCTCGGCGGGAGCGCCGCACACTTCCCAAGCAGCGCACTGTAGCAGTGCGCCACCGGGCCGGCCCTTAGATGGAAATTTATAGCTATAAATGCCTATATTAAAACACAGCAAGTTTGTAAGATCAATATACAAATAACAATTTTATGTTTATACACTAACATGAACAACCTGAAAGTGAAATTAAGAAAATTCTTCTATTTATAAGAGCATCAAAAAGAATAAAATAATTAGAAATAAATTTGAAAAGTAAGTGCAAGACTTATACACTAAAAACTATAAAATATTGTTGAAATAAATCAAAGAAGATCTAAATAAAGAAAAAAACATTCTATGTTTATGAATCCAAAGACTTAATATTGTTAAGATGGCAAATCTCTCCAATTTGATGTATAAATTTCATGCACTGCCTACCAAAATTGTAACTCTTTTTTTTTTTCAGGAATTGACAAACTAATTCTTAAGCTTATGTGGAAATGCAAGGTAACCACAATAGCCAAAACAATCTTGAAAAAAAATAAAAGAACAAATTTGGGGAATTCACATTTCCCAAATTTACAATTGCCACAGAGGTAATAGTAATTAAGACAGTGAGGTACTGGCATGGATAGACATACAAGTCAATGAAAAATATCAGTCCAGAAATAAACCTTTATATTTGTAATCAACTGACTACCAACAGGATTGCCAAGAAAATTCTATGTGGAAAGAATAGTCTTTTTAATAAATAATTCCAGAAAAATTGGATATCCATATTCCAAGAAATGAACTTGAATCTCTATACCATATATAAAAAAAAATTAACTCAAAATGGTTCTAACACCTAAATGTAAGAGATAAATTATGAAACTCTTGGAAGAAAACGTATATGCTTAAATATTCCTGATCTTGGATTAGGCAACGATTTCTTACATATGGTACCAAAGAACAAGCAACAAAAAAAGAAAGGATAAATCGGACTTCATCAAAATTAAAGAGTTTTATTTTTCAATGGACCCTGTAAAGAAAGTGAAAGTACAAACCAGAGAATGGGAGAACATATCTGTAAATTATATATTTGATAAGGTTCTTATATAAAAGAACCTTATGTATAGGTTCTTATATATAAAGGTTCTTATATATAAAAGGTTCTTATATATAAAAGATTCTTATATATAAAGAACTCATAACTCAACAATAAAAATGCAAATAACCCAATTAAAACATGGTCAAAAGACATGCATATACATTTCTCCAAAGAAGATATGCGACTGGCCTATAATTACATGAAAAGATGGTAAACATCATTAGTCATTAGGGAAATGCATACCAAAACCACCAGGAGGCTGGCCAGTTAGCTCAGTTGGTGGGAGTATGGTGCTGATAACACCAAGGTCCAGGGTTCAAATCCCCATAAAGTTTAACCACAAAAAGAAAAAACAAAAGACACACTGAGTTCCTACTTCACACCCACTATGCTATATTTTAAAAGATGAACAATAGAAGGTGTTGGCAAAGATGTGAGGAAATCAGAACTCTCACACATTCTTGGTGGGAATGTAAAATAGTTCAGCAATTGTGGAAAGAGTTTG
>NW_007726824.1:292872-294701 GCF_000696425.1 Galeopterus variegatus
TTAACCCAAAAACAAGTACATCAATATTCATAGCAGTACTATCCATACTAGTCAGAAAGGGAAAACTACCCAAGTATATGATGGATAAATAAACAAAACATGCGATATCCATACAGTGGAATAGCATTCACCACTAATAAGAAGAAGGTGTTGATACATACAAGACGGATGAATCTTTTTCCAAGTTCATATCATGATCAGTGAAAGAATCCCATCACAAATGATCACATATTGTATGATTCCATTTATATGAAATGTCCAAAACAGGCAACTGAAGAGAGACAGAAAGTAGATTAGCAGTCGCCAGAAGTTGGGTAGAGGTGGGCAGAGAGGAGGATGGGAAGTGATTGCTAATGGGTTCAGGATTTCTTTTGGGGGTGATGAAAATGTTCTGGAATTAGAAAGTGATGATGGTTGTATAACTCTTGAATATAATAAAAACTCCTCAATTGTACACTTACAAAAAAATAAGCAAAAAGAATGTAACAAAGCAAAATATAACATGTATGGTGAGACATAAATCCTTAGTTTCTAAGATAAATCTTGATTTTAACGAAAGCAAAATATAGTATCAACAAAGACTTAGAGCATGGGCCGGCCTGGTGGCGCACTGCTATAGTGCGCCGCTTGGGAAGCGCGGTGGCGCTCCCGCCGAGGGTTCGGATCCCACATACAGACCGGNGGTTCAGATCCCACATACAGACCGGTTCCCGCTCACTGGCTGAGCGAGGCGCGGGAGCAACACCGAGGGTTGCGATCCCGTGGCCGGTCCCGGTCCGGTACGGGCGCGACACTGAGGGTTGCGATCCATTGCCGGTCACGAAAAAAGACAAAAAAGGGAAAAAAAAAAAAAAAGGCTTAGAGCAGAAAGCATTAGTTAATCTGGAAATTAGAGATGGTCTCATTTGACTAAATGTAGAACCGTTTGGAAAGATAAGGCTGCAGAGCTAGAATAATAATAAGATGTCAGAAGACCCAGAATGTCTAGGTGGGAGTTCCCATGGCAGGGTTAGTGATGGCTGCCCAGAGGGCTTTGAAGGATGCATGCACTCAAAATATCTCTGAAGTTCAGTTTGGACACTCAGTCCCAGAAATTTGAGTCATTGCTAGAATCAGAGAATTGTATAGCCTTAGGGACCTCTGATACTGTCTAGTTCAGTAAATTGAAAGCAGTGGAACCCATTTTTTAAAAGCAAATTAGCAATATGTAGAACAGATAAGGGGAAGCAACCCTGTGATCCAGGCACCTGGGCCCTGTCATTGCAGTCACCCTTGGGACACCCACTAAGGAAAGCAACAGCAGCAGCACAAGGACATCCCTTGTTTTAGAGACGAGGACACTGAGAGCCACAGAGGTTAAATGGCCTTCAAATAGCATTCAATTAATTCTTGGCAGAATGTGTTCCAGGCCTGGGGTGGCTAACAAAGGCAGAGATGAGGAAGCGTGCAGAGTTTGTTGAGGAATGTTCAGGAAAAGCATTGCGCAGTATAACAGGATCCAAGGCAGTTGTCTTTCTGTGATGAAGTCACTTAGACCTGCCACAAGTTTAAATTAGGCGGTGACATCACCCCCGATGTGTGGGAGCATGTCTTAAACACATCTGCATCTTTCACAATAAATAAATTGTGAAACAATGCTCTGTGCCTAACAAATATTTATTGATTCATTGAATGCATCAGTGTTCTTGGATGTGTTCGAGGTTAGTTCCTGGGGTGGCATCTGCTGTTTAGCTTGCGGGATGGGTCAGAAGTGTTCCTCTGGGGGAAGTTGGATGGCTCTTGTCCACTCCTGCTGTGCACAGAGCACACAGGTAGCTGGGGGGGGGGGG
>NW_007726824.1:294711-343849 GCF_000696425.1 Galeopterus variegatus
GGGGGGGGGGGGGGGTTGGGGGGGATTCAGCAAAACTCATCTCTCGTCCCAGCTCAGAGAGGAGGACGGGAAGTTTTCTCTGCATGCAAAGCAGAAAAGAGGGTTCATTCTGAGCTCTTTTTTCTTAGTGAGAAGTTTCAAAGGAGAAGTTCACATCCTGGGCCTTGACTTTCATATTTTGGATCAACCACAGAGGCCAAAATGAATGGGTCCATTCTATGAAAATAACAAACTGGCATTTCTAAGGTGTCCCCACAGTCCCACCTGAGCTTCTCTCGCCACACCAACACTTGGTGCAGACTTTGTGGTGAGCGCTCCTGAACTTAGTCATGGTCTTAGCTGAATAGTGAAAAAAGTATCTGAACTTATCTGAGAAGCCTGAGCTTCTCTCGCCACACCAACACTTGGTGCAGACTTTGTGGTGAGCACTCCTGAACTTAGTCATGGTCTTAGCTGAATAGTGAAAAAAGTATCTGAACTTATCTGAGAAACAAAGAATAGTGAGAAAGAGACTTCCAGCCTGGAAGTGAGAGAAGCCCTTTGTCAAGACATTTCCCATTTTTCACTCCCACTGAAGACATACACAATGGGGAAAACTCAAGTGGCCAAAGAGGAGGAAATCTATTTATTTGCACTGTATTGTGTCTTGCATTACATCATGATTCAAAGGAAGTGCTGTTGTAACCGTTTGAATTCTGATCATTATGAGATGCAGTTCATGCCTAAAGGTGCTGATTGTGAACACTAACAATGATGACAATATACTATATATTTAACACATAGTAATGACATTATTCAGTAAATCACCATCATACCATTACCTGGATAATGAGAAACAACCACCAGCTTAAATTCAGGGACATTTCTCAGGATTCCAGGGCTAATCCCTATTTCATAAACCCAAGGAAAACTGTCCTATCAAATGTCTGCTGATTGGGGTAGACTTTCCAGGCTCCTCCTTGGTAGTACTTTAGAGCTATTAAAGGTTTCTATAGACAGTGGGTTTTTTTCAGGTATACTCTTTTATTGTTAAAGTTTACTCAAATAAGGATTTTCTTGGGGGAAATCTATGCTAGAGTATCTTTTCTGAGGATGCAATACATGGAAAGACGTGCGACAATTGTTTTGCCAAGGGGAAAATTCTCCTGACCTTACCTGCACGCTTCATTCTCATTATCATAAAATGCAATCACTGCCCACACACTTTGAGAGGAGACAGGGAGAGAATGTCTCTGTCACTAGAGGAAAATTACTCATCTTCTCCAAGTGGCTGTCAGTTTTGGCACAAGGGCACCCACCCAGAGGATGTGGCCCTTTGATCAAAGGCCAGATGCCGGGGTCCAGAGTGTCCCCTGGCAGGAGGGGTCAGAGGTATCCCGCAGAAGGAAACTGCGTTGCTCCCGTTGCGTGGAGGGGCCTCAGACCAACACCACCCTATTTGTGCATGACACTGTTTTGTATTCCATTTTAGAACAGCTGCAGAAAATCCCTATTTCAACTCTGTACCCTATTTTGCATGTCCTTCTCACTCCCCTCTGCCAAAAAAGCATTTCCCCTTCTTTTTTGGAAGGTGCAATTAAATAGTATAAATGATTCCATTGAAATCGAGAGCCAAACTTGCCCTCTCTGTAGCACACTCGGCAAGGGATCAGGGTCAATCAAAACAGGCGTCACGTTCTCAAAGAAAATGCCTGCTCAAATCAGATTTTTGATGACTTTAATTTTCCCCTCCAATCCTCCAAAGAAATCATAATTTCCTTTATGTGAAGAAAAGTACATTGGCTCTGTTACCCAAACTACTACAAAGCTGCTGAGTGAAGGGCAGAGGACAGCCTGGCAATCAGATGCGTATGTAAAGGATTTTGTTTTATAGTAGGCTGTTTCTAACATTCATGACTCTGTGCCAACAAGTAAAACTGGCTCCATATATAAACCTCATTATGATGGCATAATGAAACATTCTGGTCCATTAGTCCTCAAAGCATTAAGCTTTTTTCTTGTTGTCTCTTTTAACTTAGTGAACTGTGTGTCTGAATATGGCACACTACTAAATGAAATCATATTAAATTAAAAGAAATAAATAAAACTGGAGCTAATAAACACAAGCTCAGAGATTACACTGTGACTTCTATATAATCTAATAATTGCATTTTTTTAATAACTTGTGAAGGACGAGTAAACTTTAGTGAATATCACAATAGTTTCATAATTTAGAGGCCAACTGGATATCATCCAAAAAAGATGAAGATAAACAATCTTTTCCATCATTTCACAGTTTGAACAAAAATGAATGCATTTTTTCAGACAAAAAAAAATACTTTAAATAAATCAGATGTTAATGGATTATTCCCTAAAATCTGGAAAATGCTTTCTCCTCTGTATATCGAAAGTGAGATGACATTCCTTTCGCCTTCTGTGTTTTACACTGTCTGTGCCCACCAGGTGTGTGAACTTAGTTGCAGACCTAGAGGGATTCACTATCGTTGCTTGTGATCTTGTCTACAAAAGCAAAGGAAAATGGGGCAATATTATATAGATGACCAAGGCTAACCTAATGCCATATGCTCCCCAAGAGAGAACTGAGGAAAATATTTGGGGGAAATGAACAATTTGCCTCTGTTCTCTGCTTTATTTTACAAGGGCAAAAAGTGATCTTTTTAGGCACAGCAACTCTCAGGGAAAGCTTGGTGGTAGATACAAACATTTTTCACTCTCTGTTTTTTTCCTTCCTTGACCTTTACATCAAGGATAGCACAGGGGAAAGAGTATGTATATCTCTGGACTCTAGGGAAGCTGAACTTACATCTTGTGTCTGCAACTTACTTGCTGTGAGACGTTGGGTAAATTACTTCACCATATGACCCTCAATTCTGGATTCCTTAAATGGGACAAATATAATTTCAAAACCTTGGTGTTAAGGGTTAAATGAGACAACATGTTTAAAGAACAGTTTTGTAGAGTACTCATTCAATCATTGCTGTTTAGTTTTAATTTGAATTGAATCCTTAGGGCAGCATAAGAAAATCAGAGCTACAAAGAAGAGTTTACGTCCTCTCACTCCATGCTCTTATATACTGACCTCCACTAAAACAAAAATAAAAACAAAAATAAAAACAAAACAAACCCATGGTGGCGTCTCTGGACTATTTCAATAAGGCTGCACAATTCACTTAGATCTATCCTCTTTTTATTGGGTTTCAACAAAATCTAAATTCTTCCTTGTCTGTGACTCTCTCTCCCCTTGAGATTCACAGGAGCCACCGTGGATTTTGACGCTGGCTGTTCCTTCAGTGGTTCACTTAAGCATTATTTAAAACAAATTTCCAGTGCAATAAAGCCTCTCCCTTTTGTAAACGTAAATTATATTTAATAAGCCTGGGAACATGTAAAGTTGCCAAATCTAAAGCAAGCACGACAGCCTTGACGACTTCAGTCCATTCTCAGCCCTTGATTACAATTTGATTTCCTTTGGCATCAAAAGACAAACTATTTTAGTGAACAATGTTCTTCCTTTAGCAAGAGTGAGATCTAGTTGCTCCGCAGAGGGCCTGTGCCCTTGCCAGACAGTATGTGCAGCCCCTTAGCCATCACTGAAACACTGAACCCGGGTCAAGAGCAACACTGAGTGAGAAAAACAAGAGACATCTGCGGCTCCCTGAAGTCACATGTTAGATCATGGTTGGTGGATTATCATCCCACCACCATCTTCTCAGGTGTCCATGTCAGGAGTCACATTTGGGAGTGAGAGCTGTGCCTTTTGTCTGTCCCCCAACTGGACATTTATGTTACTATGTTTCAAAATATTATATTCTACTCAAAATGCTTTTCCTTTCTCTGGGTGCTTTCTCAGTCACTTGATACTTAAAACTACCTTTATGCTTCAATCTCCATGAATTTTCCCATAAGAACTGCCCTCACCTCTGTGTGTACACTTCATCCTCTGACAAGGTGCCCTTGAAAGAACTTTCGGCCTCTCCCGGCCACGTGAGCATCTTTCCTTGGGAGTTCGTCTGAGGTCCCAGTTTGCTCGGATCATCACACGTCCTCACTAGGGGAGTGTTGTTAATGTTACCAGTAGCTCAGATTAGCACACTGGCCCCCTCCCAGTCCACCAGGAAGGGCTTTCCTGCGTGAGGGGTGAGGAATCTCACTGTTCCCTCACTGGGCGCAGAAAGAAGTGGGTCTCAGAGACTGTGCAACTGCTGCCAACACTTTGCATTTCTTGGCCTGAAGGAGGACACTGACCACATTTCCTTATGGCCAGTATCTTCCTCTTCAGACCAGTACTATGCCAAAGGAGACAATGTCTGCAACAGCACAGAATTGTGAAACAGGCTCCTCTATTAACAAGATAGAACAGTGAGTGTGTCTATAAGCCTACAGAGAGTCCATAATGCCTCTCACCTAGAAAACTATCTTCAGGCCCTGAAAACTACCCCTTCTGAAATGTCTAAGCAACCAGAGCCCTGTGCTGACCCCTGGCTACCTAGAGTTGTTCAGTCACATCTGTACTGCATGAACCTACGGCTTGGAACCCTCAGTTTCTTTCATCTCGTTAGAAAGTGTCTGTTTCTCTCCTAATCTCACAGAATGCTGCTCTTTGCTTGTCTGTGAACTCATCTGGCATGTGCATCGGGTCTAAGGTATTAGTAGATCCTAATGTATTAATGGTGCCCGTCTCATGTATCATATTTCCATTTTAATAGAAGCCTTCTACAGACAATGAGTTTAACCCCACAAATGTTGGCTTCATTTGGTAGGGATTTCAGGCACCAAGACAAAACCACAGAAGGGAAAACATATTTTGAAGTAAACAGGGCTTTGGGCATTTACTTAATTGCATCTTACAGGCATATATCAAAGTTGGCTTAATTATTTAACTACCTACAGCCCAGAAATAAAATTCTCTGAGCTAAATACATGACACACCAGAATCGTTTACATTTAGGTGTCCTGATGGAAAAATCAGGCCATCAGCTCTTTTTATACTTAAAACTTTTATCACATCAATGTCACCATTAACAATCCAACAAGAACTTGGTCAGAGTCAATTTTATAATTCTTTTGGTTTTTTGTGTAATATTGGAAAATCAATTTTGACAGATCCTGTAATTTTGATGGGGAGAGGGAAGAACTATTTATTAATACCTAGTCGTTACTGGGCTCATGCTGACACAGTTGAGTATGTCACCCAACAGCATTTTTGAGCATCTCTTAGGGGTAATTTATCAGTAATAGAAGATTCCATTCCTGACCCCAAGTTGTTTCTAATCTAGCAAAGAAATTAAACATACAAATGAAAAAAGACCTACGTTCTATGGAAAGCATGATCCTGTGAATAAAATAGACACGATTTCTAAGAAACATAGGAATTATTTCATCATTTAGGAAACTAGAAAAGATCTATGTGAAATTATATTCTTTTCCAACAATTCTGCAAGTTCACTATAGCAAATTTGGAAAATGCTGAATGGTTTATGAAACAACAAATGAAGCAGTCGAACCCCCAGCCCACAGCGACGTGGTTAACCACCCCATTCAGACAGCAACTTGACTGAGTGCTTGTGTGCGTGTGTGACAGCACAAAACGCGACAGCACTGGGGCGACATTACGGAGGATGCCATCCTGCTTTTTTCACTTAGCATTAAATTGTGAACTTTTCCTGTACTGTATAACTTTTTCAGAAACATGTGTCTCTTATTTTTGTCCAAACTGTCTGTTAGCATTATCAAAGTAGATAATGAGAGAAAAACCAGGAGCAGGCCATATATAATGTTGGAAAACACCAGGTAAAGACAAAGCCATCCTTATTTAAGAAAGAAATACACTCAAAAACAAACACAAATGATATTAAAATAGTAAAGGGGGGCGAACTCTAATAGGGTCTATAAAAAATAGCGGCAGACAGCATACTGGAACATCATCTGAGAACTCAGGAAGACGGTATCTCTGAACATTATTAAACAGAAACCACGAGAAATGCTTTCAAGTTTTCAAAATTCTTTATAACAATAATATTGTTTACAGCTGTTGTTTTTGAACGTTTTTTAGCAACAGAATCTTATTTTTCAAATGAGAGACCCCAATATAGAAAGTCTGATCAAGGGTCCTTGGGGCTGGGTGATCCCCGGTGGTTAACATGAAGCTCGATTCTGGCTTCAGATTGGCGGCTGCAGGGTGAGCTCGGTCCTGCACCTCAGCATCCAGCAGGTTAGTAATGCCCAGCCTCCTACTCCTGCCACCCAAGCTATAGGTCCTTAAGTTAGTGTTGGCAGCTCTTGGGTCGGTAGTAGGCATTTCTGGGGACCCCCAAGTTCTGCGTTTCAACCATAACATTGGGAAATGTCCCTCTAAGATTCTCTCCAAATTTAAAAAAACAGAAAGCAGGCAGGTGGGAGTGGAATTCTCTCCGCTGTTAAACTAAAAGCAGATTGGGATTTGCTGCCAGGTCAGATGTCCCTGGATGGGGTAGGATGTGGAAGAACTATGATAAGCCAAGGTAATATCACGTCCTGATTTTACGTGAGGTGCTGTCCCTGTTTTAGGTGTGTACTGCATACACTTGATTCATTGTCACCCCCGCATCACTGCTAGGAACACTGCATGTCATGAGGCTGCTTGCTGAAGGCTGCACGGCTGCCCAGTGTTGCGGACAGTGTTGGAGCCACTGCCTCTCAGCCAAGCTGAAGCTCTTCCCACTCCACAAAATGCGGACTCCACATGTGTCCTTTCCAAAGTCATTTTAGGACAGTTCTCTGTGTTTCACCCATTTTATTATTCAAATTTGTTTTGCAAATAAAAAAAGTTCACAGTGTGAAAATTAGATTTTTGAAACAAATCTAAAACTTGTGTGTAGGACAAATCCTGAAAAGAAACAGAACATAATGCTAACTGTGTGGCTCCAGGATGGGGAGACAGGAGTGATTTATTTTGTATTCTTGTGTGTGTGTGTGTTTGCAAAATAACTACTAACTAAATAACAAGGAAAGGAAATAAATAAATGGGTTTATTTTTTAAAGGGAGATATAGTTTAGTTTGCTTTATTTCTTGGTGCCTAAACATACAGAGAAAGAGAGAAACACACATGAATGTTGAGGATTTGGAATTCATTTATTTTTTCCTCTGTTTTTTTACTTTCCATGTTTTCTATAATGAATAAGCATTACTTGTATAAATAAGGAGTACTAATAATATTATTTTATTTTTAAGTGAAAAAAACAAGAACGTCCTATTGTTTTATTCCATTTCATACCTCAAGTAGGCCAGAACTGAAGACAGTTAAACTAGAAAATATTCCCGGCAGTAATTACAGCATTCCTTTAACTCAGAAGTGGCATTAAACTGCATTAAGAAAATAACAAAAGTCACCAGTTTTAAGAACTTTCAGTAAGCCAGGGCTTCATACGTACAATCTCATTTAATAATTCAACCATCTTATGAGGTAGATAAAGCCAGGTATTTTCACTTCGCAGATGAAGAAACTGAGGCCTAGAGATTAGTGTCTTTACCAAGGTGACAGTGGCAGTGGGCGGCAGTGGACGGCAGAAGCTGTATAGTACCCCACTTGTCTGGCCTGCAGGCCCTGCCCCAACCATGAAGCCATCCTGCCTTCAAGAGACAGTAAGAGTGGCACGCAGATGATCAAGGCTTGAAGGCAGCCTAAAATAGACCAGCTCACAAGCCAAACCACATTCCTCCCTAGCAACATCGCATTTCAAGATAGTAAACACGTATGCCCTGGGGGCCACAAAGACGTTGAGCTGTTTGCAAAATAATCATTTCTTTAGTTATCACAGGGATGCTCTTGATACAAGATGCAAGTCAACTCTGAGAATTCCAGCACATGTTGCACCGACCTACTTCCACAGTTCATGTCCTTCCAGGATAGAAACTGGCTCAGTAAGGAAGAAGAATGGATAGAAAAAAAAAATGTAGGCAGCACATGCGTACTACAAATATACACATTAATTAAAGAACTGAAATTTGCCACAGGGAGGGAAGTAACGTGGAATCACTAACATCACTTCCTTTAGCATCTTGATAATGATTTAAACAAGGAAAAGGGAGCAATAATAGTCTCCCAGTGTTCTTTTCCACAGGAAAGAAAAATTAAATACCAAAGACCTATTCAACTTGAATGTGAGAACCTAATTATTTTTTGATAAATCTTTCATGGTGGGAAGAATTCATAGGATGAACCAATTATAAACAGATAGAAACTCTCTGAGAGACATGTGTGCACCTCAGCCTTGGACGTGAGCAAATTCCCTCATGTGCTTCTCTCCAACAGGTGGTTCCAGATTCTGGACTTGCCTGCAACAGTGTTGGTGGCTCATTCAGTCACTCATGCACTTATTCATTCATTCATTCATTCATTCATTCATTCATTCAACAACTACATGGGGACCACAATCTGTATGCCAGGTACTGACTGCATGGAATATATTTGTCAGCAAGTTAAAGTTTTAGCCCTTAAGTTTAAGTTCTAGTGAGTAAGGCCAACAACAAACAAACAAATAAAAATATAAGTTCAGGGAGGGATAAATGCCATGAAATAAGATGAAGTAGTTAAAGAAGAGAGACACAGTAGAACTGGTGGGGGTGGCACCTTATTTAAGATGGGGTGGTCAGGGAAGAGGTAAGTTTGGGCAGAACAATTTCAGGAATAGAGGCATGTAAAGTTCTTGGGAAGACAGGTCCAGGACGAGGAGCAATGGTGCCGATATTTAGAGGCAGAACAAGCTTGATGAGGTCAAGGAGCAGGAAGAAGGTCTTATTTCTATAAGACCCTAACTCAGTGGTTCTCAGATTTTGCTGCCCTGGGTACATTTGGCAATGTCTGGAGACACTTTTGGTTGTCACAATGGTGGGGGGAATGAGTGACTGTCATCTAGTGGGTAGAGGCCAGGCATGCTGCTGAACACCCTACAATGCACAGGACAGTCCCCACAACAAGGAACTAGCCAGTCCAAGATGTCAGTCGTGTCTGCAGTTGGGAAACCCTGTTCTAAACTCTCCTCTCCAGTCTGGCACCGACTGCTCTGTCTTTTCATGTGATTATGGAGCCCCATGATGAAGGAGAGAATTTAGACAGGAGACCAAAAACAAGCTTCTGTCCCAGGTTGTGTACATCTTATCATAAAGGAAAAGGATCAGTGAACAGACCATACACTCACTGTACAACATGAAGAGGAAGGTATAACGTAGCAAAGGAACAAACAACAAAAAGTTTGATATGTAACCGTTGTCAACTTAATGATATCTTTAGCTGCCATATTGGGTATATAAATAAAAAACATAATAAATTCCTTACCCATTTTGAACCTTCTCTATGTTGCTTCTCCTGATCTGGCTGCATGGCATAACTTTGTTTCGTGTGATGTAGCACAACCTCTTCATTTCTAATTTGCATTTTAAAATTTTGGCAGCAAACAGTGCAGTAACCACTAAAAGGGTTGATAACAACTCAGGGAAAGAAAAATAACAAGTGAAAAGGAAGGAAGAGAAGATGCAGCCCACTGAGTTTGGAAATGAGATGGGGAACCAGGGGGTGGGCGGAAGAGACACAGGAACACGGAGTGGTTCAGATGACAGGCACTGCCGGGCAAAGACAGCTCAGAGCCATCCCAGTAAGACTTTGCTGGTCAAGAACGAACTAAATACTGCACAAATAACAGAAGGAAAGAGAGGTGGATAAATTCAAAGGTTGAAAATTCTGGTTTTCATTATACAGTGCTTTCAATGCCTATCAAGTGAAATACGCTCAATTTTGTAGCAAAGGATGTTTAGGATTTTGGTGGGATAATGTTTTTTGGGAAACTGGAAAGTGTTTGTGTTTTAGAAAAATTGTAAAATATCCATGCAAAAGAGTGTGGGTCTGCACTTTCCCCTGCCTCCCCTCGTCTTCTGCACATTAAACCACTTTAGACGTGGTAATTGCATGTCCGTGTGCAATCAGCCAGCTGTATTTTTCTTCAGGGTGAAGATGAAACAAGTAAACATTGGCGTTCTTTCCCTCAGCCCTGGACTCACGATTTCCTCATCCAATCACGCACCTCTGATTGCTAACTACTTTTTTCCTTTCTGCCTCCCACCACATTCGCTTTCTTGTTTGAGAAATGGAGACCTAAGGAGAGAAATAATGGAAGGCAATGACTCCATCAGGAACCAAGACTAGGAGAAAAGCTTGCAGGTCTAGAAAGTTGAGGTCAGGAAGGAGCATCTACTTAAGCAAGATGTGATATACTGATACATGTAGATGCTCAAATAACTATGATATGCATGCACAGAATCTGCTCTATGAGATTTTTAAATCTGCTTGAAAAATTGGATATATATATATAATTGCTGTAGATTGAATGTCCCTCCCAAACCCATTGAAGCTTAATCCCCACTTTGACCATTGAGGGTGGGAAATCCTATTATGGTAATTGAAAGGTGGGGCCTTAAAGTGGCAATTAGAGTGTGAGGACTGTGCCCTTGTGAATGGATCGATCCATTCTTGGAATAATGGGAGTGGTTCTGGTAGCTTTAAAAGGAGAGTGAATAAGGAGGTTAGTTTATCTCTCTCTGCTCCACCATTTTCTGCCATGTGAGACCCCCGCATTGATGTAAAGCCATCACCAAAGAAGACCCTCACCAGTTGTGTTCTCTGGCTCGGACTTCCCAGTCTCTGAAACTGTAAGGAATAAATCTCATTTTCTTACAAATTACCCAGTTCCAGGTACTTTGTTATAAGCAACAGAAACAGACTAATGCAATAACATTTGTGCTAGTGCTGATGATATGCACCTATGAGTTGTATTTCCCATTAAAAATGTATATAATTATTAAAGACATTAAAAAGTAGAAGACACCCAGTAACCAACTACAATGAGACCTCCCGGTGATGTGATGATGATTTCAAACCAAACGTTATGTGAAGTAGCCCAAGGACACTTCAAAAGGTTCTTGGAAAGATTTGTACTGTCTTTTAATTTTATTCTTCCACAAACTTTTGTGAGTACTCTCATATTATGTATTTATGACTGCATCTGTCTGGTTTCACAGTTCATTAACAAGACAGTACAAGAGGAGATTGCGCTGTTACTGCTTACTGCGCTTATTATCTAGGGCGCTGCAGCATACACACAGACCCCAGCCTAAACAGCACACAGTTCTGATACCTTCAAAATCTGTCATCCATCTTACACGCTGATAAATGTCTCTACACATCACTGGATCAATTTACATCGTCTGGAGTTAGGAGGAGCAGAGAACACACAGACGTGCGATGAAGCTGTTCATTCAGGATGGGGACATGGAATGAAAGGTGAGCCGAGTAGAGGCCCCTTTGCCCACCATCAGGGGACAGAGGCCTGTGAACGTGGAAAGTCCTAAGACGCATCTGGTGCAAGGCTTAATGCCGGCCAAGAACGGCTGGGAAAATAAAAGCTGATAAAGATCCATGCTAGATCTTAACGGAAAGATTAATCTTGCTTCTGTTTGGAATATGTGAAGTTGTTTTTTTTTTTTTTGGAAGAAATGCCCTGGGATGTGAACTTAACATGGAAGGGTGAGCCACATGTTAATCATCTGTCATCCGTCTTGGCTGCCACAGGCTCTTCTGCAGCTCTGGGAATCCCTGGGAAGGTTAAAGGAAATTGCCTGGTGGGTGTAGCTTCAAAGAGCTGGGTGGACAGTGAACTGCTTTTCTTTTCCCATCAGTATCTAAATTTGTCTCTATTGTTCCTTTTTTTTTTTCTTTCTCGTACTAAAATGGGACTTGAGCCCAGTGAGGGACAACAATATCTTGACGGAGAACTCTGTGCATAGAAGACAGGGTCATCTACATTGTCTGAACTCCATGTGCAACAGAGATTACACGCAGAGAAAACAAAAGAACTACGCAACAGAAACGTCCAGGGCCGGTAAACAAGAGAAACGTGACCCGCTGTAACAGGCGTCTTCCTGCAGCAGTTGCAATCGGTGAAAAATAGTTGTTCTACTCCCACCCCACCCCCATCATTAGCCTATTGCCGTGAGAAAGGGAATCCAGAGAACTGGGTTTCCCTAAGGTTCAGACTACTCCTTGGGAATAGGTTAAAGACTTACAGAAGCTGCAATTACGGAGCGGAAATTTAATCAACACAAACCCATTGCACTAGAGGGTACCCCAGTGGCCTCCAAAGATTAATGCAACTTACAGTAGTTATTTTATGACTGGGAGAAATCTGACTCAACATATAATCGAGTACAGTATAGTCCAATATTTTAATTTAAGTGAATACTGCACTTACTAAAGCAATGGCACATAATTCAATGACTCAGATAATACATTTAATGTTGTTTAATATAAAATATCTTTCATTCATTCTACACACATTTTTCTATGCCAGGCTTTTAACTTAGCAGTGGACTTAAATTCCAGCATTTGATCTCTCAGGGCCTTTGCAAACGTGAGCATTTATGATTTTAAGAATCCTGTACCTAAAAACGTGACATGCATAAAAGTTAAAAGTGTTTTAGTTTATTTCAGAGATTCTATAAAAGCCTGGTGATTACAGCTTACAAGATGTAAAGAATGCAAATATGCACAGCCTTGCTAACCTGGATGGAGGATCCTGGTACTTCCAAGATAGCCATACGTTTCAATAACCTCTATCACCATAAAAACGTTTTGGAAAAGAAAAGCAGACCGCAGAACTGAGGCTGACTCAGACACACCAACCGAAACTCCCAATATCCTGGCGTCGTTACAGCCGCCAGCACACACCAGCCTCCTCTCCTGTGTTTGCTGATGCTATCATTCCCGAAAGCAAGTGATGCAGACAGGCTGCTCGCAAGAGCTGATGGAAAATTGATAAGTTAAAGACAAAGAAGATGTTTATACTCTTCCCTAAAGTGAAATTCATAAAAATTTTACTGCTGTTTTTGCTGCTATTCAACTCCTTTCGTTTAACTTATTGTGCAATGTAATTCATGCACTCAAACAATGAGGTTGACATTTAACATATGGGAGAATTGGAGGAAGGAGTGACTGGGTGAGCAGGAGGTAGGAAACGGTGAGAGAACAAAACCTACCAAGATGTGCTTTCTCATAATGTTTTGGAGGCACATTTCACCTCCCATAATCAAATTTCTAATCTTCATACCATTAATCACCTCTTCTGGATACCACGGAAGTAAAATGCTTAGTAATAATGGCCTGGGTCATTTTGCATCCACTCATGTGCCTGCAATAATATTATTTCCCTTTGAGTTGTGCAGAGGTATGTTGAACCTGCCATGGTTAGGTATTTGGAAGCAATTTGCAGCCTCTTGACAACTGGTCTGTCTTTGAGCTCCAGAGAGGTATGCAGACGAACAGGGGTCGATGATGCCCAAGTCAAGCAGAGGGCATGCTTCAAATGTACAGTAAAGTATGCATCAGAGCCAGTTTACATGGGTGTTGAAAATTAAGGGATAATATCAGAAAACAATTTTTACTGATATCCTGAAGTAAGTGATTCAGCTGGAATTAGGACTTAGGGAAATTGTACATTAGCCCCTCAAAGCCCTGATGGATTTGTTTCTTCCTTCTACATCAACTTCATCCCAGGAATGAATGAAATATAGACTTAAGAGGCAATGAGAAACAGAAAAACTAAAACAAAAAAATTGAGAGAGAATATACATTAATATTTTCCTGATCTTAGAGCAGGAAGAGACTTTCCTAGAATAAAATCAATGAAAGAAATGATTTTTAAAATTGTGTAACTTATCAAATGTTTATAATGTACTAGACATTATTATATGCACTTTACAAATACCAACCAATTTGATCTTTTTAACAGAGATAGGAGGTGCATGCTACAAACTAATCCCACTTCACAGCAGAGAAAACTGAGACAGTGAGAGAGAACATGACTTGCTCACGATGACATAGTTTATAAAGGACAAAGGCAGGATTCCAACCCAGGCAGTCTGGCTTCTGAGTATATACATATCTTAAACTCTATCAAATCCATGCTTAGACTTTAGAAAAAAATGTAATTATCTGTAAAATTTTTAAAAAGTAAAGAGGAAAAACTAACAAGACATCAGGTTATTATCTGGAGAGTCTAGATTGTATTCTTCAACTGTACCTATAGATCAGAATCTTCAGGAGAACTGAAAAAATACCAATGCTAGGGCCCAACCCGGGCCAATTAAATCAGAATCACTGGGGGAGGAGTCTGGCATTAGCATATTTATTAAAAGTACTCTAGATGGTTCTTATGTGCAGCCAAGGTTGAGAATGGCTGAGATGGGTCCAGGAAAATATATATCATCATTTTAATTAAAAAGAAAAAGAAGAATGAGCATCAATTTAATCAATCATGGAAAATTTTCAAATGGATAATGACAAACAATTACTCTCTCTTGTAAAAAGATATAAGGCTTCAAAGAATGGGCTATCATTTAGTTCCTATCAAATTAACAAAATCATTTTATAAAAAATTTTTTTGATAGTGATGAGATATCCTGTATTAGCAAAAGAAGCATGTTAGGTCTATAATTTGGAAGATTCTTCCTAGAAGTTGTTAATAATATGCATTAAAACGCTAAAATTGATCCCACTTTTCAGAATCTATGTGGAGGAAATAGAGACGGGCACAAACGTTCAGGCACAAGCATGTCTGTGACGATATTATTTATGGTACTAAGACATTGCTAATGTCAACGATCAGGAGGGTGGATTTCACAGCGGAACACAGTGCCGGGCAGGTGTGCCTATGATGGAATATCGTGTGAAAAAGATAACAAAACTATACGTGTAGATTTCTCATTCTGTCAATCTATAATTAAAAGAATGAAAGGAAATAAGCAAAACATTAACAATAGTCAACTCTGGCTTAACTTTTTTCTTAGAATCCCTGTAAATTACAGTGAACTGAGAAGGTAGTGTTTGGACAGGCTGGGTGACCACTAGTCTGGGAAAGCAAAGTCATTCCAACACCGAGTCACTCAGAGATCCTACCTGATTCTGAGATCCGTGATGACATGATAGCATAACCCAGAATCTAGGGATGTCACCCACAGTGCAGGGAGGCAGAAGTGGCGTTTGCCAGGCCCAGACCCTGGGTGAAATATTTGCCTGCTGCACTTCAGGCTTATAGGTCACTTGTAGCTGTTTACACCTGTTTATTGGTGTCATGTTAGTGCTAAAAAAAAAAAAACAAGAAACCATATGCAGATAGTTTCAAAGGTCTAGAGGTGGAAATCCCATGCTTTGGGATTACATTTCCAAACAACTTCTAACATATTTATGCAAGTTGTGAATGTAAACCAATCAATATATATGAATTAGCACTGTATTCTCAAACTGCTCATTAATTCCACTGGCATGAGAAAATGTACATGTAAAATTCTGAGAATTAATGAAGCTTCAAACCTTTGCAGGCACATTGCCACCTACAAAAGATCGTGCTTGTAGGTCAGCTGAAGCTTAGGACTGCTGCCCAGTGAGTGTTTGGGTGTTTCCCCACTGCCAATTTGAAGTCTGTGTCTCCCAGAAAAGTCCAACCATAAACAAGCAAAGAAAAGAGCTTTTCTGGGTTTGAAAGACATGAAGAAAGAGGGTATATCCTATCTCTCTATATTTTAACATATTTAGTCTCATATTTTATAATGAGTATCATACAATATGTATTTTATGTATTTCATATTTTACAATATACAATATGCTATAATACAGGGTAATATTATATATTATACACATATATTGTATAGTACACACAATATGTAATATTATAACATATGAGACTAAATATATAAATATAGAGAGTCTTACCTTTTTTGCTGAAATTTATCACTTAAAGAATCTTTCCTCCTGAAGCTGCCATTTCCTGCCTGAGTCTGTGCAGCCAGTAACAATATCCCCTCAAGATTAACTAGAGGTCGCTAAACACAATCCAGTAGATTGGATCTAGGCAAAGTGACTTTCACCGTGGGAACAAAATCCTCCAGTCTTCAACAGGGAGCTGGAGCAGAGGAAGCGCAGACAATTACACGAGCTGCTGCATTTTGGGGGTTTCTTCCCAGGTTCACAAGCGTGGCAGTGAGAGGCAGCTAATAGCCTGGCATAAAGAGCCTGGAGGACAGCACGTTGCCACAGGTGATCTGGTTTGTTGACATTAACACGGCAGCGGGCTGGTTACTCTCTCAGAGCCTGTCCTCATCTGCACAGCTGACGATGCAGTTGCAGGAGGCCTGTAACTGTCCCGGCTGCACCATGGCTCTGTCCTGCACCTCATCGTGTGGCCAGGAAGCTGAAAAGGACCATGGAGGTGATGTAGGATGGTCTCTCCAGACAGCAGATGTGAGGACATGGTCACACAGCCTGGTCCTTGGTGGAGGAAAAGCAAAGCCACCCTTCCCTCTTACAGGTCATTGCTCTTCCTGCTTCAGTGAATGAACAAAAAGGGAAAAGCTGATTTGTGCTGGAGGGGCATGGGTGGTGGCGGGAGAAACGTGCTGAGACAGTGAGGCCTGTGACACTGCCCGGCTGGGCACGCTGAGAACTGCTGCAGTGGGATAACCTGACAGACAGCCGGAGGGGAGGCGGGTTCTTTGGCTAGAAATGTTACACATGTGGCTTGTGAGTGGTTTCTAGCATAATAAAAAGCCAACCACACAAGTGGGTGTGAGCTCTACAGCTCAAGCAAATTAGTGCCAGTATGCCTCACGGGGTTGAGTCCCCACCTGGCGTAGTACCCTACCATGTATTGACTTCTCTGTGCTCGCAAATTAGGACTGCATTTGGGAAGATGCCAAATGAACATAAAATCATATCCCATCCTCAAGGAGCTTATACCAAAACTAGAAGGATAAGGATGCCATTAATGGCAACCCTGACAACTCGGCTGTTTCTGTGCCCACATCAGTCTCAAAGAAAAAGAAGTGTTTCCCATCCCCTGCTCCAGATGGGCCCCATCCACCTGCATGCCACACTCCACTGTGCAAACTCCTGGATTTGCTGGCCTAATGCCCTCCTCCTTTCCACTATAGCCAGTCTCTCACTCTATCAGATTTGTGTCCCCTACAGAAGATGAGAACGTTCTCAAATTGTTTCCTTTATGATTAAAATCCTTCCATCGGTCCTACTCCTTCCCTTCTTACCACCCTCACTCTCCTTCTCGCATAGCCAAACACCTAAAGGAATCCCAATCCCTGCTGGCCTCAGCTGTCACCCTGCCTGCAACCTTAAGCAATGCACCAGTGGCCCCTATCAATCCACTAAACCTGCTGTTACAAAGCAAGTTTGCTGGCTGCCAAATTGAGGGGACACTTTTGAGTCTGCAGCCAGCATTACACTTAGTATATTAGATGTCATGTCCACCTAGTTTGCACTCTCATAATCTCTAGGTTTAAGATTACAATGGGTACCCAACTGGTGCACTTGGTTTCCGTCACGCACTCCTGTAATCCATTGTCCAGGCTTCTGTCAAGTAACCCAAATCCATTCTTCTTCCCAAACACCAACGCAACGGTTGAGATCTTTCAGTGGCCCCCTGCTACCCAAAAGATAACCTAAAATGCTCTCGGTGTATATTCATTTAGTAACCGTGCATTGAGTGCTAGGTTGTACCAGGTATTGTGTTAGTACTGGAGCACACTGGTGTCCATGTCAACAGACATGATCCTTGTCACCGCGGAGCTCATGGTCCAAAGGGTGAGAAAATGAGCAAATAAAGTGACGAATGGAAGAATTTCACATTGTGGTGAATATTATCAAAGAAACAAGTGCTATCATGGAAGTTAAAAGGATGGGAAAATGTTTTCAGTAAGAAAGGGAGGAAATTTTTCTTTGAGAAAAAGGTGGCATTAAAGCAAGCCCTGGCAGATAAAAAGTAGAGATCCAGGTGAGGACTCAAGGAGCATGTGACCCAGGTATGTCTCAGTCCCCGATGCAGGACAGTGTTTGGCACATCAGAGCAAAGGCAAGAAGATCGACATGACTGGACAGTTAAAAGAAAGGAAAGAACACTACTGAAGTAGGCAGGGGGAAATCGTGCCTGGTCTATAGGCCAGACTGAGAACTTGGGTTTTGTTACAAGTGCAGTGGAAAGCTTTTGAAGAATTATAAGCAGGGGAGAAACACAAACAAATTTTTTTTTTAAACAGCCTCTGGTTGCATTGATGACAAATGGAAAGTGAAGCAAAGAGGAAGCTAGCTAAAAATTTGATGGTCCAGACAAATGACAATGGCCTGAACTATGGAGGTGGCAGAGAAGACGGAAGGAAATAGATTTGGAGGAGGCTTATGGGGCTCACTGAACAAGCACGAGGCAAAGGAAGGAGTAAAGGAGGGTGCCAAAATTTCTCATGGGAGCAGCCAAAGAGGGGAGGGCACCATTACTGAGATAGGATGGAGAGGAAAAAATTTGTGGGGAAATTAAAAATTCAGCTTCAGCCATATGAGCTTCGACATTCTTACTTTGAGATATACTGCAGATAATTAGGAATATGAGTCAGAGCAGAAATCTGGTGAATACATGAGCCATCTATACATGAATTGTATTTATAGCCCTGGGGAAGAATAAAATCATTCTGCAAGAGGGTGGCAAGGGAGAAGAGAACAGTGTACAGAACAAAGAAATCCCAAATATTGGAGGTGCAATAGAGGAAGGGAAGCCCCTCCAAAAAGACACAGAGAAAAAAGAGCTAATGCAAAAAGAAAGCAGGAGAGAAGTGTGAGAGAAGCTGAAAGAAGGATATGTTTCAGGAAAGAGGAATAATCAAATGTGAGTTAAGATGAGAGTTGAAATTTCATTTTTCAAGATGGGAAGAGGGGGATGAATTAAAAGACATCTGGCAATGTATCGCTAAATGGGAAAGATCATGACTAGATAATGCAAGAAGACTGAGCAGCAACTAGTAAATCTATATATGAAACACACACAAGCGTACTTCAAAAAAATCATGGAAAAGGGAGTTAAAAGATAATGTGATCTTTTCCACGAGCTTTTTGAAGCAACCTTGTAGACCTTCACAAACAATCAAAAACATAAAGATTAGAGAAAAACATTTTTACCAATAAATTAGTAAATAAGGTTTTAAAGTTTTAATAACAAAATATCAGCCAATTTGAAGCAAGATTTGTATTTTATATATTGCTCTTGGCATTATAAATTAATAGAAGATAATTTTAGATATATCAAGAACTTTGACCGAGTAACTGCACTTAAGGGAATCTAGCCTAAGAAACTAAGCAATACTCATATACCCTGAGCTGTTCATTCCAGCATTATTTATAATACTGACAAACTAGAAAATAATTAAATAACTGCAAATAATGAAATGGGTAAGAAAATTATAGTATATTCACTTAAAGAAATATTATGCAGACTAGAGTAACATAAAAAGTGCTTATGATATAATGAAAAGTAAATAATAGGTAAAAATATATTTAAACTCTGATTGCAAGGTAAAAGTTAATCTGTGCTTAAGAAAAAGAGTCGGGAAAGAAATACATCCAAAAAACTAAGACTAGATGTGTAAGTGAAGTGGAATTACAGATGATTATTTCCTCTCTTTTCAGTATTATCTGTAATGTGGTTTCTATCACTTTTATAATAAAAAATATTTTATTAACTTTTTGGCAATATTCTCTTTTGTGCTCATGGGTAGCAATTCTGTCATGAGAATCGTTTTGAATAAGAAGGGAAATATTAATGTTTATGATGTTTATATCAATGTTGTGGGGTTCTTTTGTTTAAAAAACAAAAGAATGCAAGACGAACTGTGCTGACCCATACTCATTTGGAGACCCAAATTCCTTGGTTTACTTAATTTACAAACACCCACCTTTGTGAGCAGTGCATGTGAGCTGAGTCAGCCTGGCTGGCAGCTGACAATCTCTTGACAGATCTCCAATTTCAGTTTGTGGGTTTTCTCCCATCCCTGCTTCTGCAGGCCACCCGTCTTCAGCACAGCTACCTACTCCATGAACCCCCCACCTCTCTAAGAACCAAGACCCCAGACTTCTTGGGACATGTTAGAGCACAGAAGCCAAGAGGCTGACAGTTCGACCTAAAATCACATTCCAAAAGGAAGGACTCAGGTGTCAGACAAGAGACTTCAGGTGACAGGAGATTTTTTTTTTTTCAGTTTCAATGAAGGATCTGGGCTGGCAAGGGAGGAAGAGGTCTTTTCCTGTCTTGTATTCAAAAAGACACACCCAGAATTGTGTTGAGCTTTTTCTGATAAATATCAGATCAATCCTCAATTTTAATTTTGGAGGAAAATTTTTAATAATTTCAAATAAGCATAGGCTTATTTATCTCGACAAGAAATTGAAGATGGGGGAACATAGGGAGAGAAGCCTAAAATCAATGCTTTATATTTCTTATATGAATTATTCTGGCGAGGGAGAGAATATGAGTCATATAAGAAAAAGAGGGCGAGGCGCAGCTCAATGGACTTGGAGATAGAAAGAAACCTATTTTTTCAAGTCTATCTCCAGGTAAAATAACAGGTTTTTCTACATTCTTGTTAAGATGCAACATATTATTGAAAACCCTCATATATGACTTTTTTCTAAACACAAAACACTTTAATTCAATATTAAAAACATGCTTTCTCCAAGGTGAAGGCAGACTGGCTTGGTGAATAGAGCAACCAAAAAAAAAAAAATCTTATTGAAGCCAAAATGACATAAATCGCATAGAACTATAATTTACAACTTCATTGTATAAAGTAATTAATCAAAGCACGGCTTGAGTTCTAGGCGTTGAGACTTTGATGTGACGAGTAGGAGAAATGTGGGGATCAGGCTGCAGCCTAGGACTTAAACGTTTTTCCTTGCCAGTCACACGTTTAATTACTTCTTTTTTTTTTTTTTTCTGCTGACAGTCCCAAACTAAAATAAACGGACCACATCGAGACAAATCTCTGATGCCTGTCGTGCTTAAGAATACGTGTTCCTGATACAGCAATAGCTTGCAACTCACGTATACGTTTGCTCAGTTTCTTTAAATGGTGCAGGGGCGGGGGGAGGAGTAAGACGGATACAGAACGCAAGAAAACAGTGAACGCTAAACGCTAACTCACGTGGACTGCCTGGGCGAGGTGGCAGCTACTTTTGTGGACTCCTTGTGCCCGGCAGTGTGACAGTTTGAAAAGAAAAGCCAACAGGGGAAATGGCACAGACCAATGCCCTGTGGATACGCCGGGTATGAAGTCAATTCCTCTCTAAGTGCAGGTAGATCATTTTATATTTAGTGACAACCATCGACTATATTATAAATTAATGAAGGGTCGGAAGCTTGATGGGAGATCATCTGCCCACACATTTACCATTATCATAAAAACACAGACTGCTCATAACTCGCAGCAAGCCAGCATCCGAAGACATCAGCTGCAGAGCTGGTGACAAAGAATGGCCAGTCCATCTCAAGGAGTCCTTCTGAGGACATCCTCTCAGTGTCCCTTCCTCGAACCCCTGGTCAGCATTCTCACTTTCTCAGAATCCATCACTTAGAGCATTCTCATGTCACCCACCCATCTTGTTTCTACATTCCCAGCCAGGCCTCACTGTGTCTCCTTAGCCTGGCTTGGAGAACAGTGGCCATGCACAGGGACAGTAAACAGGAAGAGCACGGCCTGCCCAGGACCGCGTGCTGGAGAAAGCCACATGGCCCGCAGTGTTTAGGCTTGAGACCCAGAGATAAGGAGGGAATCAATACAGTACTGGATTTGTGACAATTTGACCATATACAACCGAACGAACAAGCTTCAACAAACATTTAAAACACGTTTAATTTAAGAAACAACATTCTCCTGCTGATGCCATCATGAGAAAACCAAGTAAGGAACTGTAAGGTAGTGTAATTTTATACTAGTTACTTAGCACTAAAATTGAACATCACAGTAAGAACTTGGCAATTCTTACGATCAGCTCCCTCTCCAGGTCACCACAGTGGCTGTTCCAAAACTTTTCACCTCTCTTCAAGCCTCTTCTGACCCATGCTCTCTTCCTTTTTCACAAAGAAAATGCATGCAAGAGGAGAGGAATCTCTGGCTTCTCACCACGAAACCATCCCTTCCTTCTTGCTTGTTCTCTTGGGAAGATGGGCCCTTCTTCCTGGGGTCCCTTGTTCTCCTGCCCTCCAGACTTCATCCCTTTCCATGTGTTCAAGGCCTCATTCAGTTAATTACTAAATGCCGTTCCCCTCCACTCTGGTCTTGCTAACACTTGTAGCACAGTGGTGCATCTTTGTGCAAAGATTAATGGTGAAAAGGCATCACTTTCTCCAGTCTCGTGCAGTGCTACACCACGGCTGCGTCTCAGTCCTGCGTACCCCTCCCCGGGCACCTCTGTGTGGTGCACAGCTGTGCCCTCCACTGCCCCACTCTCATCATCACCACCTACTCTGTTCCTTCAAACTTTAGTGTTCTACTGGGTCCACGAAAAATACTTTTTTAAAAATGCAAGTCATTGACATTGACAGAGAGAGAGAAAGGGAAGGAGACCTAACTTCAAAATCATCTTTTTCCCTAGAAAATGCCTTTCTTCATAACCACACTTTCAGAAAGTTTCGTCCACATTTGCCTGATCATCTTCATCATCTTCCCTTTGGTCTCCAGCCCGCTGCCAGCTGCCTTTCACCTTGATTTCTCTACAGAATCCATTTTCACAAATATCACTGCTCTGTCCTTTGGCTCCACTTGTGTAGCTGACCACCCCCTCTTCTCCGGGTTTCCATGACCCCCGGCTTCCGCACGTCCAGTTTCCCCACCACCTCTCTGACTGCCTTCCCAGTCTCCTCTGCACAACCCTTCTTCTGCCAACCTCTTGAAAGCTAGACTATTACAAGTTTCTGTCTTAAAGTCTTTCTCTTCTTATTCCGCCCTTTCTCACCAATTGGTATCATTTATTCCAAGAGTTTCAATAACTCTGTCTCTGCCAATGGCTGTCTGATCTCAATCTCCAGCCAGGGAGCTCCCAGACTTTAAACCCATATGGCTGACTGTCCAGCAGATGCCTCTCCTTGGGTTTTCTTCCAATTCAGCAAGTCCAGCATGAAGCTTGCTAGATCTCAGTGGACGATGTAACTATCAGCTCCCATGGCCTTGCTGGCAACCAGGGCAGCACCTTGATTCTTTGCTGTTCCTTTCTCTCTCCCCTCCCAATCAACAAGTCACTTCCATTCTGTTTCCTCCCCGACTCTCAACCCCATCTGGTAGTCTGCTTATGCTCACTACCTTCTCCCTTCAGGATTCTAAGTGTCCTAACTGCTTTTCCAACCTCTCTTATTGCCCACTTCCATTCCATTTTCTAGAATTATTTTTCTAAAATGCAAATATAACTTTGCCCTCTGCTGCTTAAATTCCCTCCGCTGCTGCTTCTTATTCAAATGTACAGTCTAAAACTCTGACGTGGCTTGCAAAGCCCAGTATCATCTGACGTCTGTTCTCTCCTCCATCCTCATCCCTCACCATCACCTCCTTGCCCCAACTTTCTTTGGTTTCTAGAGCACATCTTACTTCAAACTATCCTACAAAATGTTCCATCTGCCTGGGACATCAGCTCTCTGATGTCCCCAAACACTGCAGGTCTAACCCCTGCTCTGCCTTCACTGATTAATCCAGTTATTCCTTCCTCTAGAAAGCTTTTAGTGACACCCCCAGCACCCCACCACCTCCAAGTCGGGATAAGTGCCTGCATAAATTAAAGAAATTTATAGCAACCAATAATTGTTAAATTCGAGGGAGATTCTAGCTGTAGTTATGTGAGATGCAGAGCCCTCTTTTCCCATGTTTCAGCAACACTTCACTCTGGCGTGAACTTCATTTTTGTGTGAGCTGTCTTAGGGAGGCAGAAAAAAATGCCAGCTTGTGTCTTCACTGCCCTCTGCACAAAGAGCTTAATAATAAGAGAATGGAATACAGAAAGAACAGGGAACCAATGAAAACATTATCACAGCAGTCCAACAGGTACCTTTTCAACCTAGTAAATGGTAGTAAATTTCATCCTTGAAACTGTCCCTCACCACCCCAGCCTAAAATGACCATTCTTTTCTGCCAGTCATCAGATGGTTTCTGGGTGTCTACTATGGGCCAGGTGACAAGCTGGGAATATGCCAATACATAAGACATTTTTTGTGTTCACAGAATCTAGCTGAGGCTGTAGGTAAGTGAGCAGCAACAACACAAAGTGCTGGGTGTTACATTGGAGGAAAGGCGGGACGTACGGAGGCCACAGGAGTGCCAACTCCAGCTTTGCGGGTAGAGACGAGGTTGGAACTATGCATAAAGCATCATTTGTGCCTGTTGTAGGTTTGGAACGTATCCTTAGAGCAAAGAGGAGCCAGTGAAGAGTTCTAGGACAGGGAAATACAGTCACATGAGTTGATTAAGATCAAGAGAGAGATAAACGGTTCGTGAACATAGGCACAGGCAATGAAGGTACAGCTGGAGAGATTGGAAGAGAGAGTAGGCAGGGAGAGGAAAGAGTCATTCACAGAGACCAGGAAGAGGGTGTAATGGCAATTTCCTGTAATCCGTACAGTGGCACCCAAAATGCTGACCCTTCATTACACAGGAACCATAAAGAAATGATAAAGGAATCAGCCTCCTTTACAACAGAAAACTTCTAAGTCCTGATAGTGTCCTCGGCATCCTTACTTCTGTGAGGTAGAGACCACAGTAACTAAGGAAAACTATTAGGACAACAGAGACTACCGAAGGAGCTGCAGAAATTCTACCTTAGGGATTCTAAAAATTGGAGTGGAAAACTGTTCATTGAATGGTGAGGTCGAATTCTGTCTGCATTAGAGGGTTTTTTTTGGTTTTTAACTTTCTTTATAAACCGTTTGATTCAACAACTTCACAATTGGACGACAGAGATCCTTGATGTGTCCTTCAGTTCTTCGAAGGGTTGCATTTTATTTTAATTCTTATTCACCCCAGAAAAGTTTTCTTTATCATTTTAGAAACCAAAACTATGAATTTTGCCATTTTGCAATTTTGCATTGCCAGGGAGCATGTTAATGAAAAAAAGTAAAAACTATAAACAGCCCTGATGATGGTGAGTGATCAGACAGAATACCACAATGAGTGCATTTTACTTGAAGTATTTTGAATCAGTTCTTCAATTTAAAAAAAAAAAAGTTTCAGAATATCTGAAATCAAGATAAAACTTTCCTTCATAAAATGCATGGGAAACTGCCACATTTTAAGAAACTGAAAAATAGTGGAGTCAACATGAAGCAAAAGAAAGATACTTGTCTGCAAACTAAAAATAAATTGAAAGTAATCCTAAGGAGAAGGAATAAATAAAAAGCATCATGTAACGATAACTAAATTCTGCATCTTCCTAACCCAGTTGAGTCAATATTTCCTCTTCTCTTCAAAAGAAAAGCTTCTTAAGAAAAAGATCTTAGTGGTAGCTCTGCTGTCTTTAGTCAGTCTGCCAGTTAGGTATAAATGGAAAATGTATTTGTTCAAGTTCTATAAATTGGGAGAAAAGTTTGGGGATGGGATTGGTAACCTGACAGGAGAGAATGAATGGGGATCAGAGAGAAACCATTGAAACTTAACAACAGGCTATTTGTCATGTCACTTTATTGGCTCCATATGGAGTTGTTAAAATAGAGCAACACAGAAACAATACGTTCAGCTATAGCTCAAGTTCAATCTTCAATTGTATGCTTCTTGATTATGGAGAAAGCTGGATTCAAATTGCCCCTCAACCCACTTCTTATGGTCTGAGTTGAGGATTTCTGGACAGAATCAGGAAAGTTTACTGGAGTGGCCCCTTCCTCCAGAAATCTTTGCTGGACACATTTGTCTTCATGTGGCTAAGTGCTCCCCATAGCTCAGCTCTCCCATCTGGCTTCACCCTGTGCAAATTTACAAAGGAAAAGCTTTCAACTGGGAGGAAAACAGTATGAACGATATCTCATTCCCT
Organism: Galeopterus variegatus; assembly: GCF_000696425.1. Taxonomy (NCBI): domain Eukaryota; kingdom Metazoa; phylum Chordata; class Mammalia; order Dermoptera; family Cynocephalidae; genus Galeopterus; species Galeopterus variegatus. The sequence goes on from NW_007726824.1 coordinate 320,628, forward strand.
CTATAGTTTGAAACAAAGCTCTGGGACACATTTGCTAAAAAAGGCAATTTATCTGAGTGTGTGCATGCATGTGTGTTTAGGATTAAATAAAGGTATGGAAGAATAACATATAATGTCTTTTAAATATTTAAATGACTGGTGTCTTTTTTAAGCATACATAAAGCTTGGCTGGTAAATGACAGTAAATCCACCTTTTCCGTGCTTCAGTCATGGATAATTTATAGTGACATAATTTAAAAATCTTCTCTAGGATATCAAAATAGTTCATTAGAAGAGAATGTCTCAAGCAACGTCGAGTGGGCTTGTTGACCTAGAAACCACAAATAAACAATCCGACTTTTCTCTCTGAATTAACTAGATTCTTAACTGAATCGATTCACTGTCTCATACTTACAGGAAGGCAGCCAAACCCAGCTTTGTGGTTCTGACCGCCTCATATAGACCGTCCTTTTGTGTCCTGGATAAGAGCTGCAGAGACAATCCCAGAGCAAATCAATATCAATATCTAACGTACATTTCAAAACAGTTTCCTTTCTAATTTATTTTATGCATTTTTTTTTCTTTTCTCAGAAACATTCACCCCTCTTGCTCCACATCTATTTTGAAAAGGTAAAAATATCTTTCAGAAACCTGGGAACTTTTTAAATTCCAACACATAGTTAGAAACTTCACCTAAAAGATTAAAAAAAAAAAAAAACTACAGAAATAAAATCAATGAGTTTGAGAAAGTCAGTTAAGAGGAGATAATGGATTTTAAGTACTAATAAAAATGAACTCTTCTGGAAGAGAAGCTACATCCAGATCTAGGAGTCTTGGAACAGAGGAAAGGAAGTCTATTTAGGGTGAAGATTGCAGACACTGGGAATGAAGGCTCCCTTTAGTCGGGCATAACACAGGGCAGGACTATGGAGCAGTGGTTCTCAAACTTTAAAGTGCCGAAGAATCTCCTGGAGGGCTTGTGAAAAGACAGAGTCCTGGCCAACACCCACAGAGATTCTGACTCAGTCGGTCTGCAGTGAGGTCTGACACGCTGCATTTGTCAGCCTGCAGGTGATGCTGATGAGACTGGTCTGAAGACAGAGACCTGATCAACTGCAGGATCATCTGCAGAACCTACCAGAAGCCTGGGATGAAGCAATACAGATTCCTCCACCTCAAGAGGCTTCCAGGTCTGGGTACACTGCCCTGCAGTCAGTCCCTGCCCCAGATATGTGGCATCCGGCAGGAGGAGACTTGACTCCTTTGCCCCAATTTCAAGGTGGCTCCCAGAGGACTAAATCAGAGTTCATTTCAGAACCTCGTGTCATTTTTCACCTAATGTCTGCCTCCAAAATTACATTTCCAACTACTTTTTTGAGAAGTATTGTGATCTACAGGGAAGAGCAAATGGTTTCTACAGTCGACCTGCTCTTGAACTCCAGCACTGTCTGTCACTCGTTTTATGAGCTGGAGCAAGTCAGGTAATCTCTCCAAAGCTCAGTTTCCTCAGTTGTAAGAATGGTGGTGTTGATAAAAAAAAATAACAGACCTGTACAAGGTCATTCTGAAGATCAATGAGATAACGAGAAAGCCCCTTTGAGGCTGCAAAGCACTGCAGAAATGTCAGGAACTGTTATTATAGACTCCGGAGATTTTTTTTTAATAAGGGGGACTAGATTTGGGCAACAAATAGAGACTTAAAATGCATTGTTACATGGAAGGTGAGTCAATTAAAACTAAAGTAAAGTGACTCAATAAATAAACAAGTATCTTATCTGGTTATCTGAGCATTTCCTGTTTAGGATGGTAAAGAGAGGTGGAAATCAGAAAAGGTAGGAAGGAGAAAGTGCATAAAAGGGGGAAAGAGGATGGTCTGATGACAAACTCTGCTGACCTCACAGCCTACTTTGAGCGTCTGTGAGGCAAGACAACAGAGAGCAGCGTGCAGGAGAGCAGCGTGCAGGAGAGCAGCGTGCAGGTGCAGGCAGCCGCGCCCCACTGCGTGCTGCGGCCGGACGGGGGTTTCTGTGTGCTTTTTTCTACACTATTTCACATATAGAAGTGCCGTTCTATTGGGCTCATTTTTAAAGTTTTTTTTTATTATTATTTAAATGTTCTTCTTTTAAAACCACATACTCATTCTAATAGGGTGCACGCCCACATGAGATAAATATGGTTTGTTTTTAATTTTAATGATAATATCTATTCTGTTGTTAAACACAACCTCATAGAACTAGAAATTACAGGATAGAGATGGGAACATCTCTACCTCCCCTCATTTTATGAATTTTGTCCCAGATGATTCATTTGTCATCTGGTTATTACAATATTTATCTCAGAGAAAGATCAGGAGCCTTTGCCAACGTATTTAGAATATGCAGAAAGTCCCAGTTGTAAGACTTAGAAGAAATGAAAATGGCATTAATATATTACAAATAATCAAAACGCAGCAGCAAAAGAGATGATTGAATTCCAAATGTTTCCAGTATTCTTTAAAAAAAAAAATAATGAACTCCTGCTGGACATTTTCTTTCTTGAGAGACAATCTTTCCAGTAGGATAGTAATTTGCAAAGCAAACTCTTTGGATTTCCTCTGGTTAGCTTGTTTTTCTTCTTTTTAAATAGATAAAAGTTCTGTGAACAGGTTCTTTAAGGGGCCATTTTTCATTTGCAGAACACATGAGGCTCAGGCAACACAGGAAGGGGAGTCATATGTGTTCGGTTTTGCCAAGAGAAGAGACCCCCTGAGACTTCTGTCAGAAGTCTGGCTCTGGGATGAGTTTAACAACTTGCTTTGAATTCATATGAGTCCTGACTGCTAAATTTGCAAATGGTTGCACATAAAGGTTATGCACCCACTGGAAATGCAGCATCTATTCAAAAAATAGCCATATTGGTTGCTAGGAGATGAAGGGATCCTCTCCGAGAAAAATCAGTCCTGACAAAAAAAATTTTTTTTAACATAAAGACCTTTTAAATATAAATACCTTTGACAGCAGCTATTATTATTCACTGAGTTCCTTCACATCTGAATAAGTGGCAGAAAAATGATGATATTATTCCTATGCCATTATACACTCAAGTGTTAAAATAGAAAAGAGTCTTATTTCCTTTTCGCTCTTGCGCTCTCTCTTTGTTATTACTAAAGAGAAAGGAAAAAGCTTTTCTTTCTTTCTTTTTTTTTTTCTTTTTTTTGTTTCTTTCAATTGAATTTCCCTGCTTTCCTTTTCAGTTTCCCAGTATAACAGAAACCTCTCAAAGTCTGAGACCAGTGATTTGGATTATTGCATTTCCCTTCCAGACCCAAATGCCTATTTTTGGTAGAAACGGAGAGGAGAGAAGCCCTGCGGAACCGACAGGCAGAGAGCAGCCTCTTCCCCCGAAGGGGCGGCCCAGGGAAAGCAGGTGGGAGCCCGTGCTCCTGGAGAGCAAACATCCGGCCAATCTCATTTCAATGTTTGCAATTTTCTCCCTACTGGGTTGACCAGAGGCACAGCTGCCCTGTACGTGGGTCCATGTGCTCAGCTCTTACTAAAAATGACCCTAACAAATAATACGTGAAACAAGTAATATACTTGCTGTTTATAAATTGTGTAGTGGTTAAATGAAGCAGCAGTCTTTCCTCATTTAGTGTGTCCTGCCTGCCCATTAAGGACTTAAGAGGCTCACAGCTGAGGCACACAAATCATGGGGTCAACAGCCGCACCTCCTTGTGACCAGAGGGGCGGGACGCGGAGCCCCCATGTGCACAGTAAGAGATAACTGCTGAAGCACGTTTCACTACTGTGAAAATGGTCACCCCGAACTCCAAGTGTATTATTTGTTGTCATTGTGAACACTGTACAAAGTTCCTCAAGAATTTTTTCTTTTTTTTTTTTTCTTTTTGTAGAGTGCCTTAGAATCAGCCTGAGACATTTCCTTATCAAATATTGACATGAATCACTCCGTTTACTTAGCATTTTCCTGTGAAAGGGTCTGGATGGTAATGTCCCTTCATGGCCTTTCACACATTTGTTCTGACTCTTGGCACCAGGAAGCTTGTATTGTTCTAATCAATGTTTACTGGCCCAATGACTTTTTTCCCCCTTTTAGTGACAGACATGGTATGTTTCCTTTCTTAAATTTCTCATGACAGTTTCTTGTACTATGTTTGATATACACCAAAAAAGGCAGCATATTTGCAGGTTCTCCTTTCTCTGGTTCTTTTCTGCTTGCCTTTTTTGTCAAAGTTGCCCAAGCCAAAGCCACTGCTATTTGTATAAAATGGTGAAATGCCAAACAAGAGCCCCTCAAAATTCTAATAACTCCCTCTAAATTCATGGTGCATGAATCTACTACTGAATCATGAATAAGTACTCTTTTGGGAATAAGCCAAGGAGTCTGCAATCTGCTTTTTGATGAATATCCACAAAGGTACAGGAGCTTACTTGAATATTTAGCCTTGTAGGTATTCCAGATAACTCATTTTTCTAATGCAATTCCCCAGTTATGTAATTTACTAGTTGCATAGCATTCTCTCTGCTTGTTATGATTAGTTATTTCAGTTGCAAAGGTTGATTAGCAAGTATTTTTTCTGAGAACAGAACTCAGTCATTGACTTCTACATTGAAATAAGAAATAAACACAAATGGAAATAGCAGTAAACTGCCTGAATACAAAGCCCCATCTGCAGTGGGTTAGGAACTCTATCTGTTCAAGTCCAGAGGAGGAGTGACATTGTACCCTCCCTGTTATGACATTTCTATCAATCCTCAGTCTTTTCCTAGTCAACCCAGGTATTCCTGGACCCGTTCTGTAAAGTAAACTGTGGCAGGGAATCCTGCTGTAAACCCTCAATTGGAAAGGAGTCTTTAGAGAGAATGACTCAACCGCACAAAAGATACAAGGGAGGACCCTTCACATCATGACCTCCATTTAGTACCTGTTTTTGTTCTCAGAAAAATCAGCTCTACTTTTGGAAGCTAGTTTGATTGGAGAAAATCCCTGGGGGTGAAGGTTTAGATAACTAAGGATCCTGGGCATGTTGATGGAACCAGAGATGTCAGGTCCACATGGCCATGAGCAATTCACCCCAAGTTTGAAATCACACTGGTTCACGTGGACGTGGGAGCACCAGAGAAGTGGCTGTGCTGGACTGGGCCCCCAGCAAGGCTGCCAGGTCTAGGGAATGTGATGGGGGCTGTCCAGGCTGTGGGTATAAGTGCATGATAAAAGGATCAGGAAAAGATGTATAGTCTTTCCTGCCACCCATCTCCCCCACCCCAGATCCAAACAATAGAGACCCCCTCTTCTCTAAATGGTAAAGCAGCTATATTGCACGCCCGTGTGCAAGTGTCCAAGGCACAGTGCAATCATCCTTCCTTCTTGCTATATTCTTCTGCAAGTTACACACCAGGTATGATTTATTTCTGGTTCATTTCCTGTGACTCAGTTACACAGGATGCAAAATTATGATAATACTACTTGTCTCCAGATAATGAATGAGGGGCTCATATTTCTCCTGGCAGAGATGTTGTACAAATGCACAGTATCATTACAGCTAAAATCCATGACTAAAGAAATTAAATTTCCTGGAATGTTTTATATCTAACAAGAATGTTTGTAATCCTCCATATTTACTGCTAAGTGAGGTGGACTACAAGAAAGAAGATATTTGAAAGGGAAGAATGTGCTCAGTGGGAAAAAATTAACAAATGGGAAAATTGCAGCCCTGCGTTCTGTACTTTATGGAGATAGAGGGCTTGGTAAATGTGTAACAGGAAACTCTGTTTGATTTCTGCAAGGAAATTTAACCAGCAGCAGACGCATGTAGAATCTTCAAAGGAGAGGTTTTTATATTTGTTTACCTTTTGCTACACAGCTGAAAAAGAGCACTATGCCTCAGTTTAAAAAGTGATATCTTGAATAGTTTCCTCAGTTCTGCAAAGAACTAAATACATAACTGGACATATAGCAAATGAAAGGTTTACCATAGAAAAGCTGGAAAGAAAAGACATACAAGAGTTTGGGTGGGAGGGTGAGAGAGTGAAATGTCTTTAATAATTTCCCAAATTTAGTTCCATTTACTGTTTCATAACACATGAGACAGTAAAATTCAGAGATATTTTTCATATGTCAGACAAAATTTGTGAACACAACCTACTGGCAATTTTCTGTGCTTGTTTCCATCTGCCTTTTTGTCCTGAGGAAGCACAAACTCCTAGCCTTGTGAAATCAGAATAAAGAGAGAGTTGGTATTTCTGAAAATCCAGTACATGTATGGAATTGTGCAGTGATTTAGAGGGGTTTCCTCTCTGCGGAGAGTGGCTGGCGTTGCCTCGGCTGCCAGCCCGAGAGATGGCCACCGCCCCACCCAGAATCTTCAATATCTTTTCTTCATCAGAACCAACTTGCTCCTCTGTGAGCACCCGCTTGTGTCACTGCTAGAGCCATGACCTCCCTGCCCATTTCTGGGTTCCCCGACAGATGAAGAGGTGAAGGTGAGGCAGAGAGCAGAGCTGGGGGCAGGGATGGGGGCGGTGGGCAGAGTTTGCTCAAAACCATACCTTTGACAACATCAGCTCTATTCCCTGCCAGAAACACCTCTCATCTCTCAAGCCTAGGAAGTCACTCTCCCAGAGCCCTGTCAGATGACACTCCGATTTCTGGCCATTTCCAATGGAGGCGATACTCCCTGCCTGTCTGCCTTTGCCTTCCCTGGACCTGATGCCAGTGAAGTGCTGTTTGTGGGTCCAGGTACCAGAACCCACGGCTGATAAAGCTCACTCACCTCTCCAGCCTGGGCTGGGGTGGGCTGTGCCTACATCAATGTGCAGAACCGTGAGGTCAAGCCCTTCAACCCCTCATGTCCTCACACTCTTCCCCCTTGCTGCTCCCAAAGTAGCAAGACAGATGACGTCTCCTACCCATGACCCGTGGGCGTGCTACTCGCTTATGCCTTTAGGACACCCATTGCATCTGACTCACACGGATGGATCGGAAGCTTTCTAAGGGAGTGATAATGCCTGGAACATGCTGTGATGCACTTAATTGCAGTAAAGCCTTTTTACTTTAAACACGGCTTGCTCAGGACTTCCTCTGGAAGGATGAAGAGTGGGGCAGACTGAAGAAAAGAGGTGAAAATATATTTTAGCACATTCAACTTGAAGTCATATCCAATTAGTTACATTGTGAATTGTTTAATTATAAAATATTTCAAACCTGGAGAAAAGGATCAGAAAAGGTAACATGCAGCTATGGGCCTATCACAGAGGTTAAACAAATGTTATCATTTTGCCATATTTACTTCAGATCTTTTATGTTTAAGAGATTAAACGAAGTATAAATTAAAGCAATAGCCTTTTTCCTCCTCCTTTTCATCTCTTTCTCCCCAGAGGTATCTCCTGATCTGCAAGTGGTATGGGTCATCCCCAAACTCATTTCTGTACTTCAGCTGCATAAGAATGCATATACAAAACGCATGTACTGTTGCTTCTGTGTTATAAAATTTGCATACATGTTTTCATGCTGTTTAGTTCTTTTCTAGCTTGCTTTTTACACTGTTACATATTTTTTTAGTTCGACCTGTAGTATTACACGTAGATCTAGTTCTACAATACTATCCTTCTGGATGATTAAATCACAGTTTCTCTGCCCATCACACTAAAAACTGATGTTTAGGTTGTTTCTACCTTTTATTTATTTAGTTAGTTTGTTTCCATCTTTTGCTACTATATACAATGCTGCAATGATCATCATACACATCTTATGCATATGTGTGAAAGCTTCTCTAGATTAGACACTTAGAGTGTAGAGTTACTAGATCAAAAGCATAGGTACCTTCAGCTTTATGTAACATTGTTTAGTTTCTCTTTAAAGAAGTGACACTAATTAGCAATTCCACCAGATTTGTATACATATTCCTGTTTTCCCATCTCATCAGCAACTAGGACAAATATGAAATCGCTTTATTCTGCATCCCCCTAATGGCCAGTGTGGTTGAACCATCCTTGGTTTGTTGGCCCTTCTTTCATATCCTTTGCCATTTTTTTTTTCTATCAGGTATTTAAATGTTTTCTCATTGATTTGTAAGAGTTCTTTATGTATTCTGTATACAAATCTTTGCCGTATAGGTTTCAAATGTCTTCTCCCAGGCTGGTTATTCATTTAATATTAAGAAAAACCAGTGCTTAGGGTAGGGTTTATAATATCAACATTAGGTAACTTATAAAAATGTCTGGAAAGATTTCTTCTTTAGGTAAAATGTTTTCTTATTTTAGGGCTCAGCTTAAGGCTTCTTATGTTTATCTGAAACATTATATTGTATATACTTCTGAATATTTTCAAAAGATGTAACAGTCTTTAATGTTCACATCTTGGCATCCTATAACTGTTTATAAATATTGCTAAAATTGATTTGTACAATAAAAAGCAGATTCTAAGTCTGCTAAGTCTGAGTTTGAAATATCATAGAATGTCAGTGGAATATCCTCCAGCAACTACTTATCTTACAAATCATTTTATAAAACAAATCCTGTTTTTGGCGAGATAATTTGTTCTGTGCCTATAGTACCATGGAGAGCTTCATGAGAGAAAAATATATATCGGTGTACATATGTGTATATTTGTATATGTCCGGGGAGTATCTTTATTTTAATCTTACACTCCAATTGATAAATTAAACTTTGCAAAAACTGTATTTTTATGGCACTAGTGCAACATATGCATCATGGAAAAGTAATTCAGTTATGTCTTAATTCTTCACTCACTTCCACTAAAATAAATAAAGAACAGATTCAGAAAACTGATGCTGAGGACAAACTTAGTGAATCTGTGAGCCTGTGGCTGGAAGACTAAAATATTATTTTGAATTAACCTATTAACTCATTTGAGATAATTCTATCCAGATTCTAGCCTGCATTTATTCAACTGATTTATTGTCTGTTTTTCTTTCTCCCAAATGGGACTCGTTATGTCTCTTTAAAGCAGTGTTTTTCATGTTTTTCACCATTTTTATTTTTCAGAGTACTTTATATCTTAATTATTGAGTTAGGTATCATATAGCCCCAATTATAAGACCTAGATTTACTGCATGTCCATTTTAGTGAGCAGGTTTGTACGTGTATACACATACACATTATGTCAAAATGGCCTTTTTAAAAGATGGTGATTACACTTTTAGAAGTACTACATCTCTATGGATTTATGGAGATTTCCAGCATGAAATTGGATTCCCCCTTATGACTGGAAATACGACAACCAATCGCAGACCACTAAGCAATTTACCTGGTCTCTTGGTTAATTTGCAGCAGCAGAAAAACTAGGTGGTCTTTATTTTTCAAAGTAGCAATAGAAACATCGGGAACTGAGCCTGGGTTTCAGACTCAGACAATCTTGGGCTGGGATCTTTCCTCTGTAACTTGGTTGGGATCTTGATAGAGCCACGTAGTAAGTGTTAATCCATTTGTTAGAGTGAGAAAGCCAGTTTTATGAAAGATTAACTGTTTTGGCTAAAAGCAATACAGAACTGAGTAGGTATTCGTTTTCTTCTTACCTCCAGCAGTGTCTTCCTGGCTTCTGAGAACACCTTCATTACAGAGCCCTCCCCTTCAGTTCTCATACACTGTATGTCATCCTGAAGTAAGAAGGCCTTATTTATAGTGATCAGTTCTCACCAACTCTATGGGAAGCCAGGGTCCACTGAATTCCACCTAGATGGAAAGAAGTTTATCTGCCAGAAATCAGGGCTTTATAACATCCTCAGGTAAACTTTGTCATATTTACAGCCTTACATGTGCCACCAGTTCCAGAATTCTGCCTAAGCACCAAGTGATAAGATCACCCTAATGAACTGTGACATATCTCGGGAATCAGAGTTTCCAGTCAGTAATGACAAGTAACATTTTTACAGAGCCAGATAGTTTATTTTCATATGCTTTGTCTCATTCAACATTCACAGTTTCCGTGTGTGCATGTCGGGTAGACAGTCATGCCTCTCCTTCAGACTGAGGAAACTGAAGCTCAAAGAAGCCAAGAACACAAATTAATGCATGGAGATGCGACTTCAGAGCCTTCTGGCCAACTGAATTTTCTGCTATATTGGGTTGGATCACATGAACTTGCCATTTAGCAGGTCAAGTCAATATGTTCATGTGGTTTTCCCCATGCAATGTTGCTTTACTCAGAAATATTTAGGAACTGATGCAAAGTAGCTTAAACAAAAATAGGAAATTTAATTGCTGGAACAACAGAATCCTGCAGTGCGGCTGGCATCAGGCATAGACAGATCAGAGGCTCGAACTTTGGGACCCTCTCTCTCTCCTTATCTGGGCTCTCATGTATCTGCTTCATGCCTGAGCAAGCTCTACTTTTGTGGTACAAAGGTGGCTACTAAAAGCTACCAGTTCACTTGGTCCTTTAAGCAAGACTTTGGCAAATAGAGAGCTTGTCTTTTTTGATATCGTCAGCAGAAGTCCTGGTTGGAGTTTGTGATTGGCCTCAAGTCCATGGACATGACATTTTTGGAGGTTTTGGGGATATCTGATTGACAGCCCTATCGGTAACAGCAGGGGAAGTTTTCAAAATTAAAGAGGAGTTTTGTTCCCAAAAGAAAGGTATAAAGGTGTAGCTCAGGCAAAAATAATGCATGCCCATTGCATATAAATACACATATCTATAAAGAATCTAACATTCACCCAATACTATAGACTTGGCTAAAGAAAAAATAAAAGCAGAACAAAAATTAGACAGAGAGAAGTTAATTAGTAAAAGGCCAAATTAAAAACAAAGCCAACAAATGGCCAATCTTGTTGACTACACTTAATTTAATTCACTTCTAAAATTTAAGAAATGTATTCCCTTGATATTGATAACAGCTTTATTTATAAAATAAGAAAAAAATTGTTTAAGCTTGTTCACACAAATACAGTTCTTACTATTTCATCTCTCAATTTCTTATGATGACATTGGAAATTTAAACAATGTCCATCTATTTGGACCAAAGCACATTGTGTCTCTCAGATTTAGACTTACAAGAACATATATTGGGGAAGAAAGTGCCTCTTCAATAAATAGTGCTGGGAAAACTGGACATCCATATGCAGAAGAATGAAACTAGATCCGTACCTCTTGCCATATACCAAAACCAACTCAAAATGGATTAAAGACTAAATTATAAGACCTGAAACTATAAAATTCCTAAAAGAAAACATAGGGGAAACACTTCAGGATGTAGGAATGGACAAAGACTTTATGAATGAGACCCCAAAAGCACAGGCAACAAAAATAAATAAACAAATGGGATTATATCAAAAAGCTTCTGCACTGCAAAAAAAAAAAAAAAAAAAAACAATTAACAGAGTGAAAAGACAACCTGTAAGATGGGAGAAAATATTTACGAACTACGCATCTGACAAGGGATTAATATCCAGAATACACAAAGAACTCAAACAATTTACCAGTAAGAAAACATGTAACCTGATTAAAAAATGGGCAAAGGAGCTAAACGGACTTTTCTCAAAGGAAGATATATAAATGGCCAACAGACACATGAAAAAAATGCTCACCGTCACTAAGCACCAAGCAAATGCAAATCAAAACCACATTGAGATATCATCTCACCCCAGTTAGGCTGGCTATTGACAAAGAGACAGAGAATAACAAATGCTGACAAGGATGTGGAGAAAGAGGAACCTTCCTACACTGTTGGTGGGACTGTAAATTTGTGCAACCACTATGGAAATTAGTATGGAGGTTCCTCAAACAACTGCAGATAGAACTACCACGTGACCCAACAATCCTACTGCTGGGAATATACCTGAAGGAATGGAAATCATGATGTAGAAGGGATACCTGCTCTCCCATGTTCACTGTAGCACTATTTACAGTAGCCAAGAGTGAGAACCAACCTAAATGTTCATCTACGGATGACTGGACAAGGAAAATGTGGTATATGTAATCAATGGAATACTACTTAGCCATAAAAAAGAATGAAATTCTGCCATTCACAGCAACATGGATGAACTTAGAGAAAATTACATTAAGTGAAATAAGCCAGGTACAGAAAGAAAAATACCTCATGTCCTCACTCATGAGTGGGAGCTAATAAATAAATAAACGAAAGAAACAAACAAACAACAATCACAATAATACATTGAACTTTCAAAAAAAAGAGAATGGAATATTACTCAGCTATAAAAACAAATGAAATACTGACATTTGCAACAACATGGATGGACCTTGAGAGAATTATATTAAGTGAAACGAGTCAGGCAGAGAAAAAGAGATACCACATGTTCTCACTTATTGGTGGGAGCTAAAAAATAAATAAATAAATTCACTCACACACAAAAAATAACGGGGGGGGGGAGAAGATATAACAACTACAATCCTTTGAAGTTGTTACAACAAGCAAACGGAAAGGACATCGTTGGGTGGGAGGGGGGAGAGGGACGAGGGAGGGAGGTTTTAGTGATGGGCCATAATAATCAACCACATTGTATATCAACAAAATAAAAATTCCAAAAAAAAAGAGAAGAGAACTGTGGTTTTTAGAGGTGGAAAGGGGGAGAGGGAGAGGACTTAGTAAGAAATGGGTTAAGAAATCACAAAGATTGACTACATTTTGTAAACATGAGTACACTAATTATCCTGATTTGATCGCCAAATTTTGTACACAGGTATTGATATTCAAATCTGTACCGCACAAATATGTATAATCAATTATGTTTCAATAAAAAAAACTGTCCAAAAAAAAAAAAAAAGATTTACACTTACATATTCTCACCACATCCATTGCCCCAAATTTCAGCCAAGCAGGGAACAGAACTGATTTCAAGTCAGAATCAAGCAAACTATGCACTTCTACCCTACAAATTATAGTAGCAAAAATAAATCAGAAGAGACTTATCCTGACCATCTAAGGTGTAAGATGACTTCAACAGCTATTTAGTAAAGCAGAGAGTTGAATTGTTATGATGTGCTGTTAGGAACCACATGAAATCCTTTATAAGCCAAAATTTCTCTTTGGCCTTGGAGAGCAAAAATAGGTCCAAACTTCTTTGATAACTACACTTGTCAATAAAGAAATGATTGACCCTTTGCTCCAATATGATTTTTCTTTAGTAAATCTTTTATCCATGCACATCATTAGCTAATATGTCTTAAGACACAATATGCAACTGGGTAAAGAATCATTGTTAATTCTAGCAGATTTATCTATTTTTTATATACATTATGTAATATGATATTAGATATAGAGGATAGGGAAAGAAGGAGGGAGCAAGAGAGAGATTTCTAGTTTTGAGTTTTGGAGATCAACTTCTTAACTTTGAGTAGATGATCACTATTACTGTTATTAATGTTTTTTGCTTTTTGATGTGACTGACGATGAGCTTAGTAAGAGAAAAATGGTTTACTCTGCAACTTTTCTTTATATTTGCTTATGTTGGCATTATTGGTATTAGCTTCATCCTTTGCTTTCTTTTCAGAAATCTTTAAAGTCCTTTTTTGGAGGGTTAATTTAAAATAGATAATACTGCCATTCTACTTAACCTGGCACACGAGCTGTAATAAATTGCAATCTTTTAGAAAAAAAGCAAAATTGAATGGGTTTCATTGTGAATCCTCCATATTGTGAAATTCCCACTCTGCCTGTACAACATTTTAGGTACAATATATAAAAACCATCATTTAGTGGAAGCAAAGGAAAGCCATTAGTGTCAATGAAGATATTTAACATTTAAAATGCTCAATTTTTTTTTCATTTTTTGGTAAAAAAAAATAAAATTCAATATTCTAATACTTTCCTTCCACCCCTCAATAAGCTATCTGGGCATCACTTCAAGTGGCACTGACATGGATGTATGATATTGGGCAGTGCTGGCTCAGACCTCCGTGGTCCTGGTGAAGATGATTATGCTCTTCTCACAAGAGAAGAGCAAAGGAGAAAATTTCAATGCTGGGAGATTTACTTTTTTCAAGCTGAATTACTCATATGGTACACCAAGAAGTCACAGTATTCAAATATCATAGTCCTATGCCTTAACAACCATCTTTTAAAAAAATGTTAGAAGTATTTTACTAGAATATTTTAACTGAATTTGCTATCTTCACTCCAAAATCTAAGCCATTTCTTCGATCAATGATTAATTACATAGAGAAAAATTCTTCATGTAAATGCTATAACACCTGATCTTGCTAAAAGTACACCAGAAAAAAAATTCTGAGTATGTCTTCTCTTTTATTTTTTCATAAACCTTTTAAAGGATTGATATAGCATCTGATGTTTATTCTTTCTGCACCATATTACTCCTAAGATGAACTCTTCATTTCAATTATGTTCTGATAAAACTTTGACATCTCCATGTTTCATATGGGACAAATTGAAGAATTTCTGCAAAAAGTAAAGAGAGATTTCCATTAACGAATAAAGACACATTCCCCATTTTCAAACATAAATAGAGTAAACTTTTGGTTATTGGACTTGAAACTATTCAATCAGTTCTCATTTTGCTAAATAATAAATTTTAAGGACACTTAAGAATCTAACTGCTTTGATTCTTTTTCCAATGACTCCTGAAATCTCAAAAACATTTCAAAGTATCTATTTCACCTCCCTAAAGATGAGTATAATTCATTATTTTATGAACAGTAGTAATTTTTTGAACTTCTTCATAATGCCCTTGAGAAGTGGGATAACCACAAATTATACTAGCATTTCAGAACATTCTGCAGAATAGCTGCAAAGGGAATTCAAGGTTAGAAAAGAATTATGAATGACTCAGTTTGATTTTCAGCTGATTTAAAATCTCAGAAGTATTTAGCATTTACCTTTATAGATTATTAATAAGTATTAGGCAAAGAAAATACAGTACTTTACTATGTTTTGTTTTTCCTACTAGAAGTCACTATTTAAAAATAGCACGGGAAACACAGAAGAGATTTAAACATATTTGCAAGAGCTATTTTTTTATTTCAACTATTTCGAACTTGAATTTGTCATTTGGACATCTGCAATAATAGTGTTTGCTATGCAAAAAAGAGCAAGTGGAAACACAACTGACAAATGAAGTTCTACGTCAGGGTTTAGTTACAAGTAAGGAAAGAGAGGAGAAGGAAAGAAAGGTAAAATTACAGAACTATCATGTGTTCCTAAGAAATCCATTGCCCAGCGTTTCTGTAGCATATCAGTTGATAGCATCAAAAGATAAAAGTCTCATTTGCCGATCAAATCTCCTAAATAGGAAAACATTTTAAGTGCCAGACAGAATCCAGTTCGTAAATGTTCAGATGTGCTCCAGGTTACGTCCTCAGGAAATCTAAGTTATGTGTTCTTCTGAGGGAAATCTTAAAAGGAATAATTACTGAAATGATATTACCCTGAGTTTTTCCAGACTTTTATTATACACACACGATCTTCCTGTGGATAATGTTCCCACACTCAACTAGCTACTTAACGCTATTCCTACAGCTTTGTTTTCCCAACATCTATGTTGCCTTAAATGTAAAATGGCTTTCATTTGCTTTTCACATCAAATTTAAATTTGAATAGCTTTCTATTATTTGCCCACGTCTAACCAAATAATACAGACCCTGCATGGTAAGAGGACTGTTAATTATATTATATGAACAATAACTGATGAACTTATAAATAGACATGAAGAAACTTAACAAGAATGTTATAGTTATCTTTAAATATCTGAAAGATTTTCAAGTGAAAGAGACATTTATATTTATCTTGTTACTGCAGAGAACTTGACTGGGACCAATGGATGACAATAAAAAAAGCTGTTTTTACCCCCAAAGAAAGGGAAAGATGTGAACAGTCATGGTAGCCCCAAAATAGAATGGGCTGTCTAGTGAAGAATTAAGCAAAAGCTGATTATTTACCAGATAGAAAAATAATGTAGGAATATCCCAATTGGGAAGAAGTTAATTAATCCAGATAATTGCTAAGAAATCTTTCAACTCCAAGAGTCTTGATTCAGTGTCTCTCTTTCAGTCCCTCATGTCACTTAATTGACACCTGACTCCATCTTCTGTTACACTCTTGTCTGATAAACTGGCTTGGACAGTACTTTTTACTCATGTTTATTAAACACCAAATCATCTCCATTCCAGACTCTAACACTCTCCAAACTATATGATCACTATTCAAATCTGCAATTTCCCATCTACCTCAAGGGGTGGTTGGGAAGAATAAATTAGATCATTTATGTAAAGCATTTAGCACAACTGGCACATAGTAATTACTAAATAATGGTTGCTGTTTGTATTAGTCATTGTTATTGGATCCTAACTCCCAAGTCACTGTCTTCATGAAGCATCTACCCACTGATCAGACTCAGGTTTGGTTGGCTCATTGAAGCAGTTTTCCTCGCTCTTAGACATGTAGTTATTTCCAAGTGTTTCAGATTTGCTTGGTGACATTTGGATAGAGTAGTGGAATTGCTGTGGAGTAGTGGAATTGGGATCCTCAGTTGAGAATTGAGCCTG
Organism: Galeopterus variegatus; assembly: GCF_000696425.1. Classification (NCBI taxonomy): domain Eukaryota; kingdom Metazoa; phylum Chordata; class Mammalia; order Dermoptera; family Cynocephalidae; genus Galeopterus; species Galeopterus variegatus. Next base: position 337,080 of record NW_007726824.1, read on the forward strand.
TAAAAAGCAGAGGTCTACTGAACTGGGTGTCACTCACTCTGGAACTTCAGAGCTCCAAAATGCCCACTTGAAGCAAAGAGAACAGTAGGTCTTCTGTGGGTAGCCCAATCTCTGACCCTGTTTTATGTCTATAAATCAGATCAGAAAGTGGCATAAACAGAGATTTCTCCCTCAGGTTAAAAAAAAAACAAATCCAAATTGAAGAAGACATTCAACAAAATAACTGACCAATACACCTCAAAAATGTCAGGGATGTGAAAGACACAACTGAGAAAAGTTTACAGGTTACCGAAGACTAACAAGACAGGACAAGTAAATGCAATGCACGATCCTGGATTGGATCCCGGAACAGAAAACAGACATACTGTCCTTGAGTCACTGGCAAAATTCTAACGTGGTCTGTAATTTAGCTGATAGTACTGTAATCCTGTTAATTTTCTCAGTTTTGTACTTGTACTGTGGTTATGGAAGATGCTAACACAGAGGAAGCTGGGTGCAGAGTATAGGGAACTCTATGAGTGATTTCTGTACATTTTCTGTAAGTTAAAATTATTTTAAGTTAAAAAGTTAAAAAATGTAAAATATAGAAATTTTTAATGGACAGATATTTTAAAGAGCAATATTATCCAGGTCCTAATTTCTCCTGTGAGCCCCTTCCTGTGACACACAGGTGCACATAGACCAAATGGTGGTTTCTTCAAAATTTGTGTGTTGAAGCCCTGATGCCCTAGGTGACTGAGTTTGGAGATAGGGCCTTTAGGGCGTAATTCAGGTAAAATGAGGTCATAGGGTGGGGCCATGGTCTGATGTCTGATAGGATTAGTGTCTTTATAAGATGAGGCAGCAGATCTTTGTCCCCTCCCTCTCAAGTCCATCACCCTCTCTTTTCTTCTCTCTGCCTTGCCCACGCGAGGACACGGTGAGAAGCCAGCCCCCTGCGAGCAGGAAGAGAGCCCTCCCAAGTACCCAATAACGCCGGCACCTTGATCTTGTACTTCCACTCTCCAGAACTATGAGAAAATCAATTTCTGTGGTTTGAGCCACCCAGTCTGTGGTATTTTGTTATGGAAGCCTGAGCAGACTCACATATCAATGTATTCGTTTTCTACCGCTGCCCTAACAAATTACCACAAACTGAGGGACCTTAAACAGCACGAATGGATTACATTACACTCCTGCAGGTCAGAAGTTTGACACAAGTTTCACCGAGCTCAAATCCAGGTATCAGCGGGCTGTGTTTCTGGAGGATCTTGCAAACACTCTGGTTTTTTGTCTTTTCCAATTTCTAGAGACACGCCACATTTCTTGACTCATGGTCCCCTCATCAGTCTTCAAAGCCAGCAACGTCATGTCTCTCTCCAGCCTCACTTCCATCATCACGTGTCTTTCTCTGACTACAGCCTGGAAAGAATGTTTTTAAGGACTCATGTGATGAGGTGGCCCCACCTGATAGTTCTGCTGTCCCTGCCTCGAGGGCCACCCCCTCCATTACATCTGCATAGTCCCTCTTGCCCTGCATGGTGACATCTTCACAGGTTCCAGGGATTAGTGTGTGGCCATCTTTGGAGGCTGTTTTCTGCCTAGACTCAATTAGTCTCTCCTGATACAAGAACACTGACAAGGTTTCAGACTCACAAGACTATTAGAAAGATACAAAACTATTTAGATCAAACAAAGGTTGTGGGAACCAGCACATAACTTCTCCAGCACATGAGTGTGGAACCGTGAAGCTATGAACGCCCGAATGATGTTCTCCGGCTTGTCAGAGAAGGCTGGGGAAAGGAAAGACAGAAACCAGAAAACTTGTCTATTCACCTGCCGCCTGGGCACGAGGTGAGCTGATGGTGAGATAGGAGGAAGGGAGAAAATGGAATTCAAGCAATACGTGTCTTATCTTTTGGAACAAGTTTTGTAACTCGGAGATATAAAGTCTATACCGTGAAGCTGTAGATAAGAGATGACTATGAAGATAAAAATATGCACTCTCCTACAAAACTAAAAGACAAGCTTACAAATCAGCCTCACCCCACCTTCTCGTTAAAAAGATGAACTCAGCCATAAAGAGAAGCAAACCTAGACATAGAGAGACAACATAAATACATGGAAATCAAGCTTCCCAGAAATAAAACAATTAGAAAATAGAATTATAATGAAATAGCTAAGAATTAGCTTAATGAACTATTTAAAAAAATTACAATTATAAATCTCTACCAAGGGGCATTGAAGAAGTCCTCCCTGCACAGAGAGACATGTCACCCTTGGATAAGAATGTTCCAGTCTGCAGAAGGACAGAAGTACAAGCTACAGAAAGGGCAGAGAAGTGACAGAGGGACACTAGGGGAGCTCAGTACATTGGGTTCATCAACGGAAAGGACTATTTAATATTTCTAATAATATTAGTCTCCATTTATTGAATGCCAAGTACTTTGTATGGCGCTTGCATAATTGTTTCCTTGAACATCACCAGAGGTAAAGTAGCCCAGTCCATTACTTCTGTATGTGAAGTCTTCATGTATGAATCTCAGCTCTCCCCACATAAATTTTACCTTCAAAAAATAGGAATAATTTTTACATAGCTCCTGATGCCTACTCCAATTCCTATCATGTTAGTTTAGTGATATTGAAATCCTAATATTCTAAATTATTTGCTAAGGAACAACTAGCAATTGATAGAAATTATTTTCCATGTTATAAGAACTTCTGCCCCATACTTCTATTTTTAATCAGTACAAGTACAATAGTATTATATAAAAAGGTGAGTAGATTGATTTGATTCATCTCAATTTTTTCATTTTTTAAATGCTCTTCATAGGTACTTTATTATCATCAAATCTCAGTTTCATGAATATTAAAACCAGAAAGTTAAGACGTTGACAACCATAGAGTAGTTATAATTTATGTTATGGTTTAAAATGTCATTTTAGCTCTTTATCTCTAATATCCTAAAAAAAAAATTTTTTTTTTAAAGTCAGAGGTTTTTTTGTAATATTGAAATTCTAAGTACAGTTGCTGTATATCTTAGGTTTCTCCTTATTAGATAAATTTGCCTGAAATAACTTAAGTTAAATAAGAAATTGTTCATTTTTAGAGATTTCTGATTTCATATTTAGAAATTAAACATGTTTAGAGATTTATAATGAAAATAATTCCATTAGTACACTTCTGTTGCTTATAACAAAATACCTGGAACTGGGTAATTTACAAGAAAATGAAATTTATTGCTTACAGTTCCAGAGACTGGGAAGTCCAAAGTCCAGGGAACACATCTGGTGAGGGTCTTCTTTGGTGATGGCTTGAAAGCAATACAAGGGTCTTACGTAGCAGAAAATGATGGAGCAGAAAGACTAACCTCTCATGCACTTTTCCTATAAAGCCCTCAGAACCACGCCCCTGACCACCATTATTAATCCATTCACTAAGGCATGGTCTTCCAACCTAATCCCCTCTTCAAGGCCCCACCTTTCAATTATGATAAGAGTATTTCCCATCTTCAGCAGTTATAGTGAGGATTTAAGCTTCAGTGATGGGGGGGGGGCATCCAATCTACAGCATTCTGCCCTGACCCCACAAAACTCATGTCCTTTTCACATACAAATACATTCATTTCATCCCAAAGTCTTGACTTGTTTCAACTCAAGAGTCCAAAGTTCAAAGTCCCACCTGTGAAACTGAAACAAGTTATCTATCCCCCCAAAATGCAATGGTGGGATGAGCATAGGATACATATTCCTGCTACCAAAGGGAGAAACAGGCCAAAAGAAAGGGATAATAGTTCCCAGACAAGTCCGAAACCCAGCAGGGCAGGCGTTAAATCTCAAATCTGATGAATCATGTACCTTGACTCCATATATGATCTCCTCTGCATGCTGGTGTGGGGGTTGAGCACACAAGTCCTCAGGCAGCTCTAGTTCTATGGCTTTTCTGGTCTTCAGTGATGCTTCAGCTCTCCCAGGCTGGGGTTGCACACTGGTAGCTCCACAATTTTTGGATCTCCACAGTGGTCCCATTCTGATAGCTCCACTAGGCATGGTGCTAATGGGGTTTTTCTGCTGCAACTCTGACCCCACATTTCCACTCAGCATTGCTCTGGTGAAGGCTCTATGCAGTGAATTCCACCCGGTGACAGTTCTCTTTCTGGACCCTCCAGACTTTTCCATACATCCTTTGAAATTGGGGCAGAGGCTCCCAAGCCTCCATAGCTCTGGCATTCTGTGAACCTGCAGACCTCACACCACATGGATGCTGCCAAGGCTTCTGGCCTGATTTTCCAAAGCTGCAGGTCCAGCCACACCTGGGGCCAATTTAGCCAAAGCTGGAGCATCCAAAGCAGCTGGGGTGCCAGTGTGGGGATCAACATCCTGAGGTGGCCCTGGGCAGTAAGCCCGTGGAGAGTGCCTCGAGCCTGTTCCCGAAGACCATTCTGTCTCCCTAGGACTCTGGGCCTGTAATGGAAGAGACAGCCTCCAAGATCTCTGAAATGCCTTTAAGGTCTCTTTTCTCTTCTCTTGATAATCCCTTTCTTCTGTACTAATCTCCTTAGCAAAGGGCCCCTGTGCTATACACTTGCTTTTGTGACCAGGCTAAAAGTTTTCTGATTTTTTTGCCTTCTGTTTTTATTTGAATTATATGTTCTGGCTTTACCTCATATGTTTTCTGCCATGACTCAGCATAGGCTGTTGCAAGTAGCCATGCAGCTTCCTGAATTCTTTGCTGCTTAGAAATTTCTTCTGCCAAATACCCTGGGTCAGCACTTTGAAGTTCCACATTCCATAAGGCTTTTGGGCATGAACAGAATGCAGCCAAGTTCCTTGCCAGTTCATAACAAGGGTGATCTGTGCCCCACTTTACAATAAGTCCCTTCTCATTTATATCTGGGATCTTCTCAGAATGGCCTTTACAGTCCATATTTCCATAAGTAATCTGGTCACTACCATTTAACCAGTCTCTAAAACATTCCAAATATTCCCTGGTTTTCTTGTCATCTAAACTTCCACCAGCATCTAGGCTTTTTCTAGCCTACTCCAAATTCCTCTAGCCTTTCCCAATTATCCAGATCCAAAGCCATTTCTACATTTTCAAGTATCTGTTATAAGCAACATGCCACTTCTGGTACCAATTTTCTGTATTAGTTTGTTTCTGTTGCTTATACCAAAATACCTGGAAGTGGGTGATTTATAAGAAAATGAAATTTATGCTTACAGTTTCAGAGGCTGGGAAGTACAAAGCCCACAGAACACATCTGGTGAGAGTTCTCTTTGGTGGTGGCTTTACAGCAATGCAGGGGTCTCACATGGTAGAAAATGGCAGAGCAGAGAGAGAGAGAGACTAATCTCTCATGTGCTCTTCTTTTAAGGCCCTCAGAACCACACCCCCAACCACCATTATTAATCCATTCACTACAACATAATCCTACAATCTAATCACTGCTTCAAGACCCTACCTTTCAATTACCATAAGAGGATGTATGGAAAATATAGGAAAATGGTCAGAGACTCTCAGATGTTCAGAATCTTGCCAAGCATTTGATGTAAACACGCGTGTGCACCCAGGTGTTCCTTGGCTATTGTCTGATATAGATACACATGGGCACCCAGGTGTCCTGGGTTATGGGCTTAAGTATAAAGGATGAGTGGCTCTGATCCATAGTACTTCCCACCCCCAGGATGCCCCCATGGGGGCCAAGAGGAGGCTACTACTGCTGCTGGAGGCTGTTGCTGCAAGCTGTTGCTACCAATGCCTCTGAGATGCCCCGAGCGGTCACTGCCACTGCTGCTTCTGCTGCTAATGCTGCTGTAAGCTGCTGCTGCTACTGCTGAGGACTGAGCTCATGTTATCTGCTAATGGCTCCTGGGATCTTCCCCAATAAACTAGCATGGACCTGCATGTGAGGGATCTATGACTCAGCCTGGTATGTGAGGGGTCTGGTGACCCAGTCTGTACAATGGATTTAAAGGGTCTGAGCCCTAGACCTAGCAATACAATTGACTTCGCCATACAATTGGCATAGTCACTTAGCAATATGGTTGGCTATGCAGGTGGGATTCTGACAATAGCCCTAACCAGACAATCAGCAGAGTCACGTAACCCAAGAGCTGGCATAGTCAGCAGGATTCTGATAATGGCCCTAACCTGACAGAGGATTTCCCACCCTCAACAGTTATAGTGGGTATTTAAGCTTCAGTGAGGTTGGGGGGGGGGGGCGCATCCAATCTTTAGAAATCATTAACTCCAAGTGTTATAGTATCTAAATAAAAGATGTTTACAAATTATAACAAAAATATTCAGGAAATTTTTTTCTTTTCCTTTTTTTTTTTTTTTTGGTAATTTGGTGCTGTGGTTTGAATGTCCACCCATTCTACATAAGCTTATGTTGAAACTTAATCCTCAATAGGGTATTTGAAAGGGGGGTCTTTAAGAGGTGACTGGATCATGAGGACTAGGCCCTTCTGAGTAGAGTAATGGGTAGATGGTTAATGGGTTCTCAGGGAGTAGACTTAGGGCTTTATAAGGAAAGCAGGTGAGCATGTTAGAATACTCTTGCCATTCTCACCATGTGATAACCTGTGTCACTTAGGGACTCTACAGAGAGTTCCCACTCAGAGGAAGACCCTCATCAGATATACCCCTGGGCCTTGGACTTACCAGCCTTCAAAGTGTAAAAGAAATGAATTTATTTTCTTTATAAATTACCCAGTTTCTGGGCCGGCCCATTGGCGCACTGCTACAGTGCGCCGCTTGGGAGTGCGGCGGCGCTCCCACCGAGGGTTCAG
>NW_007726824.1:344389-350643 GCF_000696425.1 Galeopterus variegatus
CGGGGCGGGGGTGGAACACCGGGGGTTGCGATCCCGTTGCCGGTCCCGGTCCGGTACAGGCGCAACACTGAGGGTTGCGATCCGTTGCCGGTCACGAAAAAAGACAAAAAAAGGAAAAAATAAATAAATAATAAAAAAAAAATAAATTACCCAGTTTCAGGTATTCTATTATCAGTGACAGAAAAATGACTAATACATTTGAAATTCTTTTATGTCTGCTTCATCATCTATCCAATCTGGAAAAAATATATTATCATGAAGAAGTTAAAGGAGTTACAAAGGTATTCACTTAATACCACCCCTTCAATATTTTTAATTTCTCTCTATTTGGGTAGGTATAATCAAGCAGTCAAATTGTGGCATTCTTGCTTCAAATATTTGTTATGATTTTAATGATTTGTTAAACCTGCCCAACTCTTCATCTAGTCTGGAGCAAGACCCCACAGAGCACATAAAGGAAGGGAACTCATCATAGCATGTGTAATATTGAAAAAATAAGGTAGTTAGAAATGAGAGAACAAACATCAGTACTTGGGACAGCCAAGAGCAAAATGGGACAGGAAGAAAGTGAAAGGTGACGCATGGAGATGGGCAGGCAGCCCCTTTCCTCCGCTTACTCCACTTGGGACTTCAGGTGCAAATTGTGGGGTGGAGAGGGGAGATGGAAATAAAGTTTCTGAGCAAATGCAATTGAAATAAAGTTTCTGAGCAAATGCAATTGAAATAAAGTTTCTGAGCAAATGCAATTGAAATAAAGTTTCTGAGCAAATGCAATTGAAATAAAGTTTCTGAGCAAATGCAATTGAAATAAAGTTTCTGAGCAAATGCAATTGAAATAAAGTTTCTGAGCAAATGCAATTGAAATAAAGTTTCTGAGCAAATGCAATTGAAATAAAGTTTCTGAGCAAATGCAATTGAAATAAAGTTTCTGAGCAAATGCAATTGAAATAAAGTTTCTGAGCAAATGCAATTGAAATAAAGTTTCTGAGCAAATGCAATTGGAATGTTGGTTGTGAGAGTCTTTGTTCCAGGAGTGGTTTTTCAGGGGGTCTTATCAAGCAATATGGGCTTAAGTTAGAAGGATCTGATCCTTCTTGAAGAAAACATTACACCTGGATACACGAACAGGTGGGGCCATTGGCTTAAAGCAACTGTGTGGGCCTGGGCTGCCCCAGCTATGGGCAAGAAGGTCAAAATGGCCAATCTACAACATAATCCATCTCAGAAAAGAAAACAAGTCAGTGTGGTCTGAGGAAGACTGTGAGAAAATGTGGTCTCAGAACCCAAGACTGTAACTATCAGTTCGCTCAACGGATACTGGGGCAAGTAGTGCATGTAGGAAGCCATGAGAGCTATTGAAGCAGGTGATTACTTAAAGAAATAAGGCAAGGAGGTGCTATTAAGACATAATGAATCTTCTCACAAATACACAAATCTAGATGAATGTATTAGGGATCCACAGTGCATAAGTATTATATCTTAATCCTCCTGAATGCCCCGACTTGTCACCTCTACTTTGGTTTCCAAGGAGTGGGAGGAAGGAAGGTGGCACACAAGTGAATTGTTCACAACCTGACCCTGGCTGATGCTTTCCTGCTTCTCCTCTCACTCTTTGCCTTTGTTCTTTACGGCTGGCTCCTGACCTCTGTCCTCCACCTTCCTCTGTGTCCCCTCTAAGAAGTGACTCGTTATCACCTGCATTGTCAGATGCTGTTTCCACACACAGAGTTGCACAAATAACCTGAAAGGTTTTTTCCAGAATACAAAGAATCTAAATCATTATCTTTTTGTCCTTAACATCTGTGGTGTTGGTTTTAGGATTTTGTTTGTTCGTTTTCTGGAAATATAGAAAAAAATCTTCCCCTCACCTTATACTCAAGTAGAGTCAGATCGACTACCTTGAAAACGTGTAAGGAAGCTAGTTATAGAAGTAACATTTTTTTTTCTTTAACTGTTATGCAGCTATTGGTATGAAACTAGACAATGTGGTCACCACTTTCTTTACACCAAGGCATCGAACTGTACCAGAAGGAAGACAGGGCAACTGGGATGGAGGGCAGCTGGACGCAGAAGCAGGAGCCTCGTAGACAGCACTTCCTGGACACTTTCCTTAAGGAATTTCTCAGTTTCCAGAATAGTTCTTCCGTCTCTACACCCAGAAAATGATTCCAGGGGCGAAGGCTCCAGAGCAAGCCCTCTTGACTCCTTTGCGGTGCTCCATCGGTCAGACTGTCCTGACATCCTTCTCATTGAATTTGGGGGGCTTTGGCTGATAGTGAAATGAAATTATAAGCACTGCATTAAACCTTGATCTCTTTCAAATATAATTCATTGCTAACACTTTTGCCCTTAATCCTTAGAGCTCAAGTAGTGTATTTTTTTAATCCTCTTCTTGATATCCTTTTAATTATTATTCCCAGAGTAGGAAAAAAATCAACCATGATTGAGCCACCTCTTACTTTGTCTCTTTGTTTTTCCTTTGTTCAACAGGAACCTTGTGGCTTTTTTCTCACATTAGCCCATTATGCGTGTTCACTGCAAGGCGATATTCCCATCTGTATGTGACACAATGTGTCATTGTCCCAGGGCTACCTACATCAGCCTGCTCTAGGGTAAAAAAGAGCTTTTGCTACACATACAAAAACTAAATCTGTTCAGATCACCCACTTTAATCACTTGGTTAAGTATAGTGCACTGAGCCACAACAGGTTTTTTTTTTATTCTCACTAGGGACAGAATGATGCTTAATTAGGCATTTAAAAGCGACTGTTAACTTATACAGACTTCATCACAAATGGTTTTTCAACCAGCTCAGTGATCTGAAACACCAATTAGTTTCAATTCACAGTTATTATCTGTCCCTCATTAAAGCATTTAGTTCAGAATCTAAACTCCTAAATTCCTTCCTATTCAAGAAAGTGTTGATGTTTTACTTCAGATAGGAGGAAAATATATATATATATATACACACACACACACATATATATACATATAAAAAAAAAAAATATATATATATATATATACACACACACACACACACACATATATACATATATACATTTTATGTATAGATATAGTCCTTCTAAAAAGGCATCCTGCAAAATATCTTTTTATACATCTTCATTTTTTAACAATACAAGCATGCAGAACTTTTTTCTTGAAAAGTCCCGTTGATAGTCCTTCTAAAAAGGCATCCTGCAAAATATCTTTCTATACATCTTCATTTTTTAACAATACAAGCATGCAGAACTTTTTTCTTGAAAAGTCCCGTTGTTAATACTGTTGTTCTTAAGTCCTATTTATCCCATCAGGGGCCTTCATGGAAGGCTCCGATGGTTTCTGTCCTGATGCTGCTGGGCCCGCAAGCATTCGCAGCTGCATCTGTCACAAACCGGCTCGGATGCTTCCACCCGCCCCCTCTACGGTGAGAGGCCTCTCTGAATACTGTTCTCTACCATGGAGTCTACAGCTCCCAGCTAGTCCTCCTGTGAGGGCTCACGGTGCCCATCATGCGTGTTTCCAATTCACTCCAAAGTCCAGCTTTAGGACACCAGAAAGTACACAGAAAGTGTATGGAAAGAGGAGTGGTCATGTTTCTCCAGAGAAACAGAATCAATGAAAAAGAGAGAGAGATTCCAGGGAACTGGCTCACCTGACTGCAGAGGTGGCAAGTCCAAAATCTGGAGATGGGCCCGCAGCCTGGAAATTTAGGAAAGAGTTAATGTTGCTGTCTTGGTTCTGAATTCTGCAGGGCAACAAAGCTGGAAACTAAGGCAGGGCTTCTCTGCTGCTGCCTTGAGAATACTTTCTTCTGGAAATCTCAGTCTTTTCTCCTAAGGCCTTCAACTGATTGGATGAGGTCCACCCACACTATGGAGAGTGACCTGCTTGACTCAAAGTAAGTTAGTTCAGCGTTAGTCACATCTAAACAATACCTTCATAGCAGTGTCTAGATTTGTATTTGACCAAACATCTTGGCACCACCTCCTAGCCAAGTTGATGCACAAAATTAACCCTCACAGGAGGAGAATGCAGATTGGGATTTGAATGACAGCTCTGCCACATGCTTACTCTGAGAACTTCCCTGGGCCTCAGTTTCCTCATCTGACACATATTTCCCCAGACTAAATAAATGAGAATAAATATGCCTTAGGAGTATTTCAACGATGAAGACCACTTGCCTAATAAAGTTGAATTTCTTCTTACTATCTTACCACCAATAATGTTCAAAAAGAACCTAAGTTATTCTTTCAGCCAATCACATTTAAATTTAGATAATTTTCAAACTAGTCATATTTTATTATATTCAAACAAATACTGTCTGGTAGTAGGGTTCAGGTAGCTTCCGGATGATTTGGAGGGAGCTTCAAGCTTTGGTCTCGAAGTTCTGTATGGAAATTACATGGCAAATTCATCGAGTTAAGTTAGACCATTCAAAATCAAGCAAGATTGTGTTGTAGCAGAAAGATAATTTATTAATGGACAATGAAAGGGTGGCTTTAAAGAGTGAAGAATACTATAGTAGAAATTANTGGTTAAGTCAAATGTTTTAAGCTTTTCAGTGTCTTAAGCCATAAAGGTAATCTGAAACTTTAAGACTAAAGATTCTATTTTACTGCACATAGCATAATAACTGTTTATATTAGCTACCCGCAATGAAATCAGTTAAAAGTTGTATTTGTGTATTATCTTTACACAAAATATTTATTATTTTCAATCTTTTTATTCTCAAAAGATCTAATGACTAAATCTTCCTTCAGCCAACTTGATATCAGCTATTTTTCGTTGACAGTATCCAAGGTGATATTTGTTAGACCTGCTCTTCCTACAATTTAATACTCTTCAGTGGAGTCTCTACTTTTCCAGGTTCAGGGTCCATATTATTACTCCTTTTTGATCAGTTTAGATCCTTTGCTGTTCAGTCTTTGCTTCCCAACTACAAGATTTATTAGAAAATAACATTTAAAATAGGACTACTTTCAGAACAAAATTCAATGTTGATTCATAACTTATAAAAGAAAAAACAAATGTGTGTTAAGTGGATAAATAAGTAAATTAATGAAAAATAATGAGGAAATGCTCCAAGAACTGCAAATTTTATTATTCATTGTTGTATGCCCCATAGTGCCTGGTACAGGACCTTGTGCATTCAAGGTATATAAAAATAGATTTGAAAGATTAGAGAAAACATATGCAAGAAAAGACAGAAGAAAAAAATCCAAATGTCGACTACATAGCCATATATCTAGGCTTACCTCCACGCCTCTCACACCACCTAACATTCATTCAATAAACATTGCTTGAGCATCTTCTGTATGCCTGGTACTCCATTAGCCACTGAGAACAGAGCACTGAATGAAATATGAAGGATCCCTGACTTATGGAATTTCTACCTTTTCACTCTCTTCTCAAAACTGTATCATAGGGACAGAAAATACTATAATGCATTCATTACAAACCAAAAAATCCAAAAAGTTTGTTGTTGTTTTTAAAAGTAATGTTGTTTATTTGATATTCAATAAAGTGCTCAATGTATACTGTAGACACTAGGCCACCATCGTTTCTTTTGAAATAAAGAACTTGGACCACATGGAGCTTGAACACTTTAACCATATAAAATATTTGGTCACTCACCAGTTGATGCACAGCTAAAAGTGACTGACAGCATGGGAATGTCTTTCTGGGTGTCACTATTAGTGATGATGTCACAGGACTCTCCTTGGGCACATGAATGACTCAGGGAGCAGGTACCCTGGTCGGCAGTCTTCGTGTTGCCTGGAGACCAACCTTTCTGCTAAGACAGCTTCATACTGTCCTCCAAATTTGCAGCCTTGGTGGGGGAAGACATAACACCCATTGGATCCAGTATTTTAGTCATTCACTCACAAAACCATTCATTTTCTCCCTCTTTTTCATTGCCATGTATATTGGCAGCAAAAAGCATTTTAAGAACAAAATAATTGATTCAAAGTCTTCATAAATACAGTGTCAAAAAAGAGATGAAATTCAAACTAGTCAATTGAAACAGGTATTGAGTACATGAATAAAAGACTTAGTAGGAAATGTGATTGGAATTATTGGCAGGAATCAGGCTTGGGGATTTTTCACAATGTAAAGGTATTTACACTTCTTGGCAATCATTGATGGAGCCCAGGCTATTTGTCTTCGTGCTAGACCCTGGGGACACAAAGACGGATAGAGGTATAGCCCATTCCTTCTGGCCAGTCCTCAAACACCAGTCAAATTTGGTTTAA
>NW_007726824.1:351238-352904 GCF_000696425.1 Galeopterus variegatus
GGATAGAGGTATAGCCCATTCCTTCTGGCCAGTCCTCAAACACCAGTCAAATTTGGTTTAACATGCTGAGATTAACACGCAAACATCTGACTCTTTGGAATGCCAGAAAAACATAGGCTTTGCAATTATGACTACGTCACTTTTGAACATTTCTCCTTTTAAAAATGTAAGTATGTTTATGATGAACATGTAATAAAATGTTTAGTGCACAGTCTTCATTCTTTATTACTAATACTTTTGTTGTTTTCTATTTGAAAATTGGTAACTTATGATTGCTATTAATCAGAACCATGGAATTAACCATGTCTTCCCAATCGTTTAAATAACAAAAGAACACTAAATTTGGAGAAGAGACTTTCCACAAAAGTTTTATTTTATTTTATTTTTTAATTTTCCACAGAAGATTTTTGACAAAGAGAATTTCCAAGCATATAATTTGTGGACTTTTGCTATACCCTCCTCAGTCCTGAAGTGCTGATTCTTGTCCAGATTACTTTTGTACGCACAGGAATCCTGCACCATCATTCAGTCCTGCATATAAATGCAAATCATTTACTTCTGTCGGGTCTGCAGCCCTCTTCTCCTGATTACATCAATCAGATGAGATGGCTGCTGATCCTCATCTCAAAGATAGTTCAAGAAAAATAATGCTGAAAACTCTTGATAAACCTCCCAAAATTTCACTTAGAAGTCTAAATATTAGATATTTTTCTTTTGCAGAAAAATAAAAAGTATGAAAACCTATTAATACTCTCCACTTTATCCCAGGTTCCTCTTTCCTGCTTCTATTCATAATCTGGCTAGACTCTAAATAAAGTCCAAAAATCTACAGGTTCTGTCTACCAGAAGGAAATGTCTTGTGTTAAGCCTAGCTTAAATTGCATTTGCTATAATTCAAATATATTTTTCTTAGTTTATTATATTCTATTTTTCTGTCATCTATTATACCTCCACAAATAGCCACAGAAATAGTTTTATTGATACTAATGAATTAGGTTCTTCTCCGTCATTAGTGAAAGAGAATAGTGAAAAAAGGATTGATGATCACTGAAATTATAATAATTCAATAGGCAGCAAATTATGTCAGCAGATGGTATCATTTATACATTTATTTAGTAGGATATTTATTTACTCTGTCTCAAAAAGGACTTCAGGTGGTTTCAGTAATTTCTAAAGTATATTCAGTTTGTCAAAAGGTAATTTTTAACTGACTAATTTATGGAAGTGTTGGGCAGAAATTTGGACAAATTATACCCAAGGCACTTAGAGCAAATTGTGCAATATCTTACACAGTGAAAAAAAGGACACCCTGGCTGGAGAGGAGCCAATGGATTGTGGAAATAGTTTGGGTTCCTTCAGACTTCTGTAATTATTTTGACTTGTGTACTTTTTCTGACATTTGAGGTTCCTTAAGTCATGCTCCAAAACAGTCAGCATTACGTGGTGCTGAACGAATGAATGCAGCTGACCGAGTCCCACCTCCCCTCCCAAGCCTTAGGATCACAAGGAAATATTTTCTTCTCACTTTGTACTTATTTGGAGACAAGCATTCAGTGACCTCAAAACCCAGTGCCACTTTTATTAAGCCCTGTGGTTCCTTGGTGATAGCCAGTGCTGTCAATTAGGGACAGCCAATGTTGTCCTTCCCATTTTATTCATAAAATAA
>NW_007726824.1:353538-358052 GCF_000696425.1 Galeopterus variegatus
TAGCCAGTGCTGTCAATTAGGGACAGCCAATGTTGTCCTTCCCATTTTATTCATAAAATAAAAGAAACAGAAATGAGACGTCTTGTTTAGGCTTCGTACAGTTTATCGGGGACTGAGTGTGAGCAATAATAGCACGGACATCCTGTCTTCCATTCTCTTAGCAAATCAGTGCATTTATTTCTCCATCCAACATGAGTATATCAGTGAGGAAGAGACGAAGTGGCAGAAATCTCTTAAATTCTTAGAAAATTCAAGCATCTCTTTCCCATGACCGTTTCATATTTCTTCCTAATCACACATTTTACATTATTCTTGAGCAAATAGCATGAATAATGTGTGTGCGTGTTTTTCTTCCCACTCCTAAATCTATGTGTTAAAATTATAAAGAAACATATTTTTGCCTTATAAGTCCAAGACTCACCTTTTGACACATGATTTTCTTCTTCCTTTTCATTCTTGCCCCCTTCACGTTCTGAAAACTTCACCTTTATTAAACCTAGAGTTGAGATTGGATAGATCAACTAGTTTCATCACAGTATAGATTTACATAATGTAGATTGACATCATTGTGCTATGTCTCCAGGTATTTTACTATAGGAGTACAAGGGGACTTCAAAAAGCTTGTGAAAATAGAATTACAAGATAAAAATAAAAAATATACACTTTATTTGTCAACATAAGCTTCATCAATTTCATGACACTTTTGTAAGCAATGATATCACAGCCATTTAGTTCATCCCTAAAGAACTGAGGGTCCTGGAAATTTAACCACGTCAATGTTGTCTTTTTTGCATTATAAAACTGAAATAAAATGGGTGACCTTTAAAGCTTTTTTAAAAATAGGAAACAAAATGAAGTCAGAAGGAGTCACATCAGGACTATAAGGTGGACGCCTGATGATTTCCTATCAAAACTCTCACACAGTTGACCTTGCTTGATGAGAGGACTATGCGGGAGCACTGCCGTGGTGAAGGACTCTCTGGTGAAGCTTTCTCAGGGATTTTTCTGCTAAAGCTTTGTCTGACTTTCTATGGTGTTGGCTACGGTTTCTGCTGTTAATTGTCGTACTCTTCAATTAGGGCACAAACAAGATTCATTTTTTCCTTCACAAATTGATGTGGATGGTCTGCAACTACATGCTTCATCTTCAACATTGTCTCACCCCCCCCCCTTTTTTTTTTGTCCTTTTTGATACTGGCCACACCGCCCTCAGCCAGTGAGCGCCCTGGCCATCCCTATATAGGATCTGAACCTGCGGCGGGAGCGCTGCTGCTCTCCCAGCACCTCACTCTCCCAAGTGCGCCATGGGCTCGGCCCCTCACCCCTTTTTAAAACAAGTTATCCACTTGTAAATGGCTGATTTCTCTGGGACATTGTCCCCATAAACTTTTCATAAAGCATCAATGATTTCACCATTCTTCTACCCAAGCTTCACTATCAACTTGATGTTTGTTCTTGCTTCAATTTTAGCAGAATTCATGTTGCTCTGATAGAGGCTCTTTTCAAACTAATAACTTATTCTTCTTAGTGTCTCATACTAGATCCTGTTTAGGCAATATTATAACAGATTCGTTTGAGTTTATTTTGGTGCAAAATAATTTTGCAGTCCATGAGTAGTTTTTTCACAATACACACATTCCATGAACTTTTTGAAGACCCCTTGTGAAAAACTTTATTGGCAGTTAAAACAAGTGTGTTGAAACAAGGCACAAAAAGTGCCTGTCCTCACTAGCGCTGCTGACTTACAGAGCAGAACATGCTGAGAATTCTGCTCACTGTTGAGAAGAGCATCACTACTGGAAAGTGATGATGAGAAGCAAATAACCTGGACAAAGATGTGAAAGAGAAAAGCATCAAATATCATCTCTCCAAGTTTACAGTCTAGCATGTGGCGAATAAAACAAATAAATGAGTAATTATAGAATGAGGCATAATAATATGGGGTCAGTAGAGATACAGAGCACTTTAAGAGAAGGAAGTTGATATTTATTGTGTGTCTTCTAAATACCAAACACTATATGCATGTATTTTCCTGAGTGATCTTATAATACCATTTCGAAGTGGTATTATCGTCCTCACTTTAGAAATGGGAAAACTAAGAAAATCAAGCTTAACTGATTTCCCGAAGATAATCTAGCATATAAATAGCAAAGCCAGAAA
This sequence comes from Galeopterus variegatus, assembly GCF_000696425.1. Lineage (NCBI taxonomy): Eukaryota > Metazoa > Chordata > Mammalia > Dermoptera > Cynocephalidae > Galeopterus > Galeopterus variegatus. The sequence continues at coordinate 355,699 of NW_007726824.1, forward strand.
TGTAACTATGCCTTTTCAGTATACCCTTTTCACTACACATTGCTACCTGATTGAAAGAAAACCTTCATGTAGTAATGGGTAATTGAGACATGCCTTGGTAGAAAGGTAGGATTTCAACAGGCAGAGTTTAGAGTCAAGAGGAAATTCCAGGCAAAGGGGTGGACATGAAATAATAGTGTCAACACATGTCAGGAAAAAAAAAATCTTGTCTAAATTTTGGGGAATATAGAACACTGAAGACAAGCTTGGACCTAGGCCCAGACTGCCTGGGTCCCAATTCCTGCTAGATCACTAAGGTGTAAGTCCTGAAATTAGGGTTCCATATTAAGTGCTGCTTTGACATCTGATAAAATGAGGAAGACCTCTAGCAGCCTAACCACAATTTCCCCTCCACCTCTGTTCTGATGAATAAGGCTCCATAGCCAAATCACACTCCTTATCAAGAGGACCAGCACTGCTTCTGCTTATCTTTGGGTAGCAGGTTTGAGTCTGGAATTATTCAAACAGGCCAATCCCATCCCCCAGCAAGGACCAGGGGCCACTTCACTCCTGCATTACTACAACCTGCCTCCCACAGCCCCTGCTTGTTCATTCTGTTCTTGAACTCCCCTGTGGCCCTGCATGGTGTGCAGTGTCCTCCTCACCAGGCTGTGAGCATATGTGACAAATAAACTGCTGTCTGTCTCATCTGCCCAGTGTTAGGGGTCATGTGTTTGGCCATCCCCATAACGCTAGTGTAGGAATCCCTCCTTCACCAACAGGGTGAAGAGGAGACAAACAAAACAACCACTTTTAGCTGTGTGACTTTGGAGAAGCTACTTCCCCCCTCTGTGCTTTAATTTCCTCATCTGTAAAAATGCAGATGATAACAGGACCTGTTTCATAAGCCTGCTAGAAGCACCATAGAAGTTAGTTGTTGTTAATCAAGGGCTTATTACATGTCAGTCACCACCCCGATATGTTGCACATTTTAACATATTTAATCCTTACCACAAACCTGTGAAGCAGATACAGTTATCATGATTATTGTCATTTTTTACTACCGATGAGGAAATTGAAGCAGAGAGCAGATAAATAACCTGCTGCAGATCCAACCGCTGATAAGTGGCTAAGCCATAACTGAGATTCAGGCAGACTGGTTCCAGAGCCCTAACTGGTAAAGGGAGGATGGGTCCCCAAATCCACCCACATGATACTGGAGACGAGGACACCCTGCTTGCTCTTTGCTATAGTATTATAGCACTTAGCAAACTGAACTGTAATTCCTTATTAATTTTCTGCCACTACCATTAGAATGCATGCTCCCAGAAGGTAGGCACAGAATTTGTTGTCTATTATTGAATCTTTAGTCTAGTTTCTAAAACAGTGCTCAACCCTCCCTAATGCTCAGTTACCTCTTGTTGAACAAAGAATGAACGACTTCTCATGGCCAGCATAGCACGCGGGGTTCTCCCGTTGCTGTTTTTGCTTGATCTCTGCATGCCATTTGACTCTGCTGCCTGCACTTCCTCCAGTCCTGGTTTCCAGTATCCTGAAACTCTTTCTCTCATTCTCCTTTGAGGCCTTTTCCACCTGTCCCTGAAATATTGAATTTCTCTAAAGCTCTTTTCAAAGCTGACTTTTCTCTATCTGTATATACATCCTGTCTCGGGAAACTCACAGCTACAGTTGAAAGACTCTCTTCTATGCAGTTGACTTGAAAGTGTGTGTCTTTAACTCACATCTCTTTCTCCAGCTCTAAATCCAAACTTCCAACTGTTTCCCATCATCCAACTGTCCCCACAAATTCAACATATCTAAAATTAATCTGCTCCTTAATCCCACCACACCAGCACTCAGATTCTCCTCCTGTGGCTTCATTTGCAAACAATGCCCATGTTTTCTTAAACACTTAAGCTCAAGATATGCCATGCCCCATCAGTAGCAAGTGCCTGTGGATGGATCAGCTCTCCCATTCTGACACCTGACACACCCATAAAGCAGAACCTCCTTGCCTCTTGCTCCAGTAGGTTTATAATTGCCATGAACAGGCTTCCCCACCTCCACTTTTTCTCTGATTTCTCACCCCTCTGTGGCTGCCTGCTGAATAAGAAGCCGGAAATCTCAGCTCTGAACATTTATGGAAGAGTTTGGAGGCCAAATTAGACTTACAGTGTGTTGAAAAGGGAACAGGAGATAAGGAGATAGAGACAGAATGCATTGGTGACTTCTCTAAAAAGGAAGCATTCGGTAGTAAGAGCAAAGAAGGTGATGGAGCTGTATTTGAGGAGTCAAAGACAGGGCATTTTGTTTAAAAAAACATATTTGAATTAACCCTTTATTTATAGATTATTTCATCATTAATAGATGAAAGA